>NC_135097.1:3285000-3357500 GCF_051107435.1 Chaetodon auriga
CAGGCGGGCTGGTGCGGGGGGCCCTGGGCGCGCTGCACCGCCGCGCTGCTCCAGACGCGGAGCTTACGCCGCCGCCTCAACTTTTGAGGTGATATCAAGCACAAAAGACACATGCAGGCTGCGGGGAAGTGTGCGCCGTGGTTGGCGTGTTGCTGCAGGTTGCGTGCTGCTGCAGGGAAGTCAGGGGAGGAAGAAACGTGATGCGCAGGGAGCAGGACAGAAACTCCGTCCGCGGTCTTCCATGAAACTACAAAGCGGAGCTCAGGAAGGTGCCCGTGGGTCCCCGTCGTTAAAAAGTGCCACAAGGGCTCGTCACGAAGGTGAATAACTGGCTTAACGGCATGGTTACAATTTTAATTGCAACAAAGCTGAAATGGTAAGGGGCTTATTATTGGAGCAGATGGATAAGCACTTGTTATAAAGCAGCCTCTCTATTTATAAACCTCAGTCGGGCTTGCTGGGAGAGCCGGTGGTGCACCGGCGCCGGCTGACTGAGAGCGGCTGGTCTCTCGGCTCCTTCGTGCGGGGATCTTGCGGGGCGAAAGCCGTTAAAGGGCTCTAAAATCTGTGCAAAAAAGTGGAAGCGCACTTACCGCAGAGTCGGATCGCTGCACCGCGACGCACAGGGCGAAGAGGAGCAGAGGCACGGCGAGCTGCCGCAGGCTCTTCACGTCTTTATTCATCTTGGGGAATAAAACAAGGATCCGCCTGCGTTAACACTCACAAAGTCTACGGCTCTCTACTCGCATGTCATAGCCCTGCTCTCCCCCCAGCACACTGGCCCTCAGTGAAAGAGAAATAGTTGGAAAACACTTCTCGGCGTGTTGGCTGTTGTTGCGCTTGCAGAGGCTCCTAGTGGTCCTGGCTCTGGCACGGTGCGCCTCTGCAGTCCCCCTCTCTAACTTTTTCTCTCCTCGACTTGCAAACCTGCCCAGCCGGATCTACTTCCACACCCAGGGCGCACTGATATCACCCCCTTGCACCTACACCAAGACAGTCAATTCATCTAAAATAGACTTTCTGCAAGACTTGCGCCTTAAAAGTTGGTCCTAAAGAGACGACCAGTGTGCGCCTCTTTACCCCAGATGAAGATTTCTTTCTGCTGTTTGAAATTCTTTTCCGGTTAAAAAGAATTTGATCATGTTAGGACCACGCAAGCGCGGATGGATATGGTGCCTTCCTCCTGCATGCCTATCCAAGGCCTGAGGCTGCACAAAAACGCTTTGACATTAAACCTTTATTTGACATTTTCTATACGCCTGGACACGTTACATTCCTGCCAGATTATTAAAGGTCAGATCTTCTGGCTCCTGACAGAAGGATGCTGCTGGCAGAATGGAAAGAAAATGAAATTAACTCTTTGGTTTTTTAGAATAAAGTATACCATCCTCGGTTTACTGTAACATTCTTTTAAATACAACGTGAAGCAAGAAGGAAAAGTCACATTCACAGCTGCTGATGTCAGGAGAAAGTTACAGACTGAAATCAAATCACTGCCTAAAACTCATGAAGTTGATCTACTGCCATTTTGATTGCACGTTTTTTCTCATGATGAAACATTTTGAAATGAATTATGTAGCCTCATGACCGTAAGTCCTGAAAGTATGAAATCGTCTAAAATTCAGGTGACATTTTGTTTGTCTTGGCTCTGTTTTTGCAGGTGTGCTTGCAACACTTTTCTTTTGATTCAGAGCCGGTTGTGGACCAGAAATCAAAAAACCAGGAACCAAGCATCTCAAAAACTACTTTTACTGTTTTTGAGAGGTTTTGTTTCAACTGTTTGGTCATTTTGGATTCTGGAGTTTGTGGCGCTGCTTAGTTTTACTGTATTATAATAGCAGGTGTTTCTATTATTTTGTCCACCCCGTTTATGTGTGAGGACCAACATCTCAGTTTGTCACCGTGATTCTTCTGAAATTATGATTTTTCCAGGCAGTTTTATGACGTAGTGTGGAAGTTGCAAAGATGATCATGAAGTAAAAAACGTAATGAGCCAACGTTGGGTTACTGTGAAGGAAGATGTGAGGTCACTGAAATATTTCTGCAGGGCAGTGGGCTGAGGTTAGGGTACGGCTGAACTACATCTGAGGGTTTCAGGTTGTGCTGCAGGAGCACAAGTAAAATCAGTTGGCACTCCTCCAATGATAGAAACTCTTCTTTTTATGGGTTTAGGATTAGGTTTTGTGTTGGAGATACAGTATATTTGGGATCAGTAATATTCGTACTCATGCAGCGATGACCATCAGTGATATGCCCTCATATTCCTGTATCAAAGTGCAAAACTACAGAGGTCCCATGTAGGATCCCTGTGGTGCACCGCAGCTAAAACGAGCTGAAAAACAAGGACAAAGTTGCATTTATTTAAGAGGCATTTGATAAGTTAACCAGAAGCATGAGCCCACTTTCAGCAGAATCGATCAGAAGACAAATGAAGATGTTGTGATTGGCAGAGCTGAAGGTTCACTCAGGTCAAGTAGAACTAAAATAGAACATTCAAGAGCTAAAAGAAGACCGTTTGCAACTTGAGTAACTCAGTGTCTGCACCAGGTTTAGAGCAGAGATCAGAACAGAGGGGGGCAAACAACGTTTTTAATTTGATCTCACGCTTAAGATAGACGTGACAACACAGAGCTTTTATAAGCCTGCCACGTATTTGCAGGATTTTTTTAAAGTTAAAAGAAAAAAAAAGTCGGGAGTTTATTGCAAATGTATGATACCGAACAGAAATATCATGGAACCACAGGAGATTAAATCAAGGTGGGTCCCAGATTCCATAGATGTTGGCTGAACTCTTGTATTGATTATATGGGCGCTAATGCATAAAGTATCATAAGGTCACTTTAACCTTCAGTAATTATTGAGAAACTAACTTTTAGTGATTACATGCTGATATCAGGGGATACACAAAAGAAATTTATACCAAAATATTCATCAAGGGTTTTTTGAACTCATAATTGAGCATCATAGACATGGAGGTCTTTATAAGTTCTTTAACTGTGAAAGTGTTTCTTAACTTTTTGCTTTTCTCCACAGATTAAAACCAACTCAAGTTTTCCTCTGGACACAACAGTCTCCTCTGCTGCACCAAACAGTTTGAGGAGTTTATGCCTCGTGTGCGTTGGTACAATCTCCTGCTGTAGCCAAAGGTATGGAGGCATGAATGACATGTGTTGGCCCCTCCTCTCCTGCTGCTGTGGTGCGCTGCTGAGTTGAAGCGCAACAACCCGGAGAGCGCAGCAGCGACTTCGCCGCTGCAACTTTGGTGAGTTGGATAAGCTCCCATTTAATGAAAGAAATCACCCCCAGAGAGTGTGTCCGTGCTGGCTGTGTTTTAATGCTTCAAGGTGTGTGTGCGTGTGCATGGAGCTCGGGTTGTGTTTGGTGGTGGGACTACTTTATCTCTCTCTTTCTCTCTGTCTGTCTCCGGGTAGATGACAGGGTTTTTTGGAGCCGTCGATGAGCGCGTTTGAAGTGCCTTGCTGGTGAAGACAAGGGAGTCGAGTCTCGACCTGCGGTTCCCCCTCTACCAGTCGGACCAAAATGAAATTCCTGTAAGCCCCTTCTCCTCTTAAAACCCCTCTTGATTCACTTGATTCAAGGTTGGTTTTCGGCTCTGCGAGCAGCCGCAGCGCCGGCCGCGGCTGTGGGCTGCGTTGGCCCAGCTCCGGCGCAGTTTACCTGCCAGATAATCACTGGAGAAAACTCACTAACCAACGTGTTTATTTCTTTTGCAGGATTTGTGTATTAGCAGTTGCCTCGGCGGTGACATCTTCGCACGGAGTAAGTCCAGTTTTCTTTACCTTTTCAGCACTTCATGTGAAGTGGCTCTCCACTCTGTTTATTTAGAGCGCAGATGCACATAAACGATGTAGCCGAATGCGTTTCTTTCGCCTGGTGGATGTGTGATTGCTGGAGACGATACATTTCATGCACCTTAACGGCTCAGCTGATCCAATTTTTACCAAACGGCCAGTCCCGTCTGCTTAAAGCCACTTTTAAAAATGCCACAGCTTCCGCCTGTTGCATTAATTATATGCTTATAACGCGTCTTTGAAACACATGCTGTCCATCGCAGAGACCTGCAGTCTGCACAGGTCTTCCATGCCTTTATTCCTGAGTGCGTCACGCTGTGGGTGTCTTCAGTTTGCCGCATGAACAGACGCATTTCTGAATATTTTTAATCACTTTCCAAATCTTAAATGACACTTAATGCAGCCAGTGTTTTGTGGTACTTTTTACTGCCACGTTAGAGAGGATTAAAGTTCCAGGTGCGTTCAAAGTTGCACCATTTGTACGAAATTTTTTTTTTCGAAACTATGTGCAAAATGTTGTAAAGATTTGGTGAACAGTTTGCATCTGTAAGTAGCCTGAGGGGCTGAAAAAAGCAGTGGATTTTTGAGTGGGCCCGCTCAGTCATTTGCAATTCAAACTCCGCCCGCTGCTGAATATGTAGAATAAGGAGATTATTGGGGCAACGTGCCTTTTTCAAGCCACACCTATACAAGACTTCCTGCTGCTGAGGGATGCATCTGCTGCAGCAAGAGGCAAAGCCAGCATGGGTCATCTGCTTTCTTTACACCACTCCAAAGTCTCACATTGCTTTTTTTAATTCCTCTTTGAAGGCACACATCATTTTTAAGAAAACTGTGCTGTGAAAAATGAAAGTTTATCCTCCTCAAAAAACATATTGAACTATGCAAAAAACATATGGTGTCCCTGTCCAGTTAAAATTATGTATCAACAAATTTGAACTTTGGGAAACACTGCTTTGCCCTCCCTTTAGCGCTTGGAAGCACTATATAAGAATTTAATAAATGTATAAAACATAATGTATCGTTAAGAAGACAAAAGGACACTTTAAGTGTTTATTAAAGGTCCAGTGTGTAGGATTTAAGGGGCTTTACTGGCAGAAATGAACTCTAATCTCCTGAAAATAAGAATAGCTTTGTTTTCATTCCTTTAAAATGAGCTTTTTGTACCTACAAAGTTACAGTCTACGAACTGTAGAAACATGGTGGTGCAACATGACAGACTCTGTGCAAGAGGACCCGCCATGTTGCACCGCCATGCTTCTACAGTAGCCCAGGACAGACAAATCACCGGCTCTACAGAGCGCCTTTTGTGTTTTTACCAGCCACCGTAGATTCTCCTCCATGTTTGGAAGGGGAGGCTGAGGCGAGGGGCAATCTAAATCCTACATACTGGTCCTTGGTGACCTTTCAGTCACAAGTAAAGGTTTAGAAATTGTGCTGAAATAAAGGTGAAAAGTATCATCAGCTAAAAGTGCTGAAAGTATCAGAAGTAAAAGTACTCATGATGCAGCTGAAGTTGTCTTCGACTGGTGCTAAGCCACCGATGGGGGACATTAAAGCGAATCAGCAGCCCAAAGCTTCCTGTGTCTCAATAGGACTCATCTGATGGAGCTGCATTGACTTTGAATGGACTCCTCCACCCACTTCCCACCTCCCTGTTGTTTTGTGTTGTATGTGGGTGACTGGGTGGCTGAGTGGATGGATATGTTAGTGTGTGTGTGGGGTTGAGTGACTGACAGATAAGTTCATTGGGTGGTCTGGGCTGTCATAACCTTGGCGACCGTGTCTTTGGGTGGGTATCGCTGCGGTGCGGCGGTGGTCCAGCCCACAGCTACTGTACACTGATAGGAAAGGTCTTTATCAGGTCTTATCATCTGATAACACACACACTTGTTTCTCAGTGGAGATACTGAAGCTCACGAGATGACAGCGATGGCATTGAAGCAAGCTTAAGATAAAGTTTGGTTAAGGTACATTTGTATCTTGAAAGTATTAGTTACTCATACTGGTTCTCATTTTCCAAGAAATTTGGTCCAAAAGTTTGGCAACATTTGTATTATCATTAAATAAATTAGCAGAAATTGACAGGAAAACCATCCACTACCACCACCATTGGACCTACATTTCTTTCAAAACAGATTTTTAGGAGACAGGGTTGTTGTTGGATGTCATTTTTACAAATTTTGAAAATTTGGTCTTGCTAAACCATATTTTTATTTCAGCTGATGTAACACAGTCTGGCAGCCATTTTGTTGGACCCTAGCTGTTGTGTCTTCAAGCTTGTGCAACAGAAATGGAGAAGCTGTTAATTTCTTTGTTGTTTTGGACAAAAACAGTTGATTTATGTCTTTAGCTCGGTAGCTAGCTAACTCTAGTATTTGTTAGCTATCATTTGCTGCCAAGTTAGCTTGCGTGGATGGACGTAGCTTTTGTTGTAGCAAGGAGTAGCATGTTAACATTGTTTAGCTGCCTAGCTTGCGAGTTTGCTAGCTAGCTGTGATGCTAAAATCAGCGGTTTGTTCAGGCTGAGCTGACGCTTCTCAAGCTAAGCGCTGCAGCGCTACGACGAGGTAAGAGCTAAATATACAAAAGTTTATGTGTATCTTTTTGACTAGTTAGCTTTATTCTTAGCATTAGTAACCAACCACAGCACTTCCCTTAGTTAGCTTACTGTTTATTTGGCTAGTTGTTGTATTTATGGATTCATTTAAAGGTTGGCCGTTTCCCCACTCAACCCCCATGATTGAATATTATGTTTCAGTGAACATACAGAGAGAGAAAACCATTAGGAGCTGCTCCCAAATGTCTCTAAGGGCTGACACAGCTGTTGGCGCAGGGAAAACATCGCACACAGGTGAGGAGAAATGGTGAGGAGAGGGGAGGAGGCGTGACGGGAGGGAGAGGAGCGAGGGATTCAGTGGTACCTCGACAGTTTGGAAGTCATCCACAAAAGTACTTTTTATATTAGTTTTGACCCAGTTGGTATGCGAGATGGATGGGTTGTACATATTTGTACACGCTGCTTAATCTCTGGTGACAAATGAGGGTTTTAAGTTTGAAACTCCTGGATATGTCAAGTGGGTGTAGATGCTTTTGTTGTCCTCTCTGAGATCTCTTATGGCCATACTGAGATTTAAAGGATCAAGTTTTATCTCTTCAAATACAAATCATGTCTCTGTGTTAGGGCTGAGCTGATGTTTGCCATGCAGTGGTTTCCATTAGTTTCCATTGGTTTTCATGTGATGTAATTATCAATTAACCACAAATTCATCACCATAATCACCAGTTAATCATATTTGAATTGCATGCTTTATCCCACCAAAAGTCCAAAACCCCCATAAAAAAAACAAGTTTCTTATCACGTATAGCAACAAAAGCATCAAATCTCCACCTTTAAAAAAACAGAACTGGCAAATGTTTGATATTTTTGCTGAGAAAATGAAGAATGAATTTTGCAGCGTACGAGCTAAAACATGCAAAAACACAGATGTGGTCGTAAAAAGCAGCTTCAGTGCAGCAGTGGAAAACTACCTGTGAAAATAAGAGTGGTTTCTGAGCATTGACAGGTAATCCTCTGGGTGTCTCCACGTAGTGCAATATCAGTGATATTAGAGATACAAGAGGCGGTTTTGGTCCACAAATGATGCTGCAAACTTGACAGCCATTTTTTCCTCTCCTCTCCTGTCCTCTTCTGTCCTCTTCTGTCCTCTCCTCCCCTGTCCTCTCCTCTCCTCTCCCTCCCTCTGCTGAATTCCTCCCGAGCTTGGCAGGACTTGTCAGGCTGTCTCCCACTCCCTGCAGGTGCTATAGGCTGGAACATTCCAGAAACGCTAAGTGAGGCGACTGATCACTGCTTGATTTGTGGTTGCTATAGACCCTCCCCAACTCAACCAAGTCCCCCACCTCCTCCTCCTCCTCCTTCCTTTCCCTTCTGCCCTCCTCCTCCCTCTCTCACCCCATCATTACCCCGTCACACCCCCCTTTCCTATCGCTTTTTGCCCTCACTGCTTCCACAAGTCAGGCAAACCATTACCAGGTGATTTGTGGTTTGATTTGTGAGTGGTGGCCCCCCATAACCTCCTCACCCTTCCTGTGCTATCACAGCCCAATTCTTTCTTTCTTTCTTTCCTTAAATAATCACAAAGTTCCTCTTTTGCAGAGGTTGAAATCTTTCATTCATGCATTCGTTATCTGTAGACCTGGAAGAAATGCAGCTGTTTTGCTAATCAGTTTTAAAAATTCATTCATTTTCATGGTTCCAGTGGATCTAATGTGAGTGTTTTATCTTGGTATTTGTCATTTACGTCACTGAACTTTATCTTTTTAGGTTTTGGACTGTTGGTCAGACAAAACAAGTCATTTGCTGACGCCATCTTGAACTGTGGCATATTAAAAAGGAAAATTTCCAGATTTTTGCTTTCATTTTTTAGTCAAACTATTAACTGATTAATCAAGAAAGTCTTTGTTAATTGCAGCACTCTTCTACTGGTCTTCTACTCTTAAAGTGCGTCCGATTTACGACGCGCATATAAAGCCTCAATAGAATGTTTAGTTTTTGCTGTGTGAGAGAAAAAGAAGGTGTCAAGCACCAAAACCACATAATTGCAGAGCAGAGACACCTGTCAGACCTAATTAAACATAATTTATGTCTTTGGTTTGAATATGTGAGGGTTTGTGTGCGTGTTGGTTGGAGTGGCGTCATGTTCCTGGATGTGTAGAAGTGTCAGGAGGAACAGAGGCGACTGAGGATGATTTGGGTCAGGATGAGACTGGTTTATGAAAAAGCTGTGGTGTTGTTTCGAAATGCGATGCCGCCTGGTCAGTCTGGAGAGCCAGTCTGTGTTTGCTGTGTGGGTCACGCTGCTCTGTTTCAGTCTGTGGTCCATGTCGTGGGTCTGGAGGAGTCAGGGTGCCGATCAGAGGAAGGTTTAAACACTTTGTCAGCGAGTGCATTAGGAAGCCTATAAACCACATCCAGGAGGTTTAATGTACAGCTGAAAAGCCCCTGCTGCTTCTCTCCCACGCCCACAGTTAAGACTCTGCAGCCTGTGTGGTGCTTACATGCATTCATGCATGTTTCCCCATAAAATCCTATGTGTTTGTGTGCATTGCTCATGCAGGTTGGATGAAGGGATTGGGAAATACCCTCGTCAAAACTATAGAGGACACACTGGCTTTTCAGCTGTTATATCACAGCAATGTCCACAAATCTAAAGCCCAGAGTAACCAAGAATACACAACTTTTGGCATAACTTCTCTTGTTTCTATTATTTGAGTCATTGTTTAGTCTGTAAAATGTCAGGAAATACTGAAAAAGCAGGTCAGCTGGGAGTCCAAAAATAGAAGATTTTACTTCACAATTAAATGAAGCAGAGAAAAGCAGCACATCCTCACATTTGAGGAGCTGGATTTGATGCTTGTTGCTTCCTTCCAATGTCAACCTCTCTTCCTCTTTGCTTGCTCATCAGCCGAAGAAAACGGCATTTCAGGTTATCAAGGCACAAGCGTTTGGCTGTAGCGTTATTAGCTTTCCTCCGTGAATTCAAACGGTGAATGACAATGACCTTTGTGGTATTTGTTTAGGATATATGTAGCCTTTGTATGGACCACGTCTGAGGAATGTTGCACAATCTCTGCTATGCTTCAGTCAAAAAATTTTGGTAAAACATCCAAAAACAACAGAGTGAAAGAGGTGCGTTGGCGTTGCTGTTGACAGACGCTGCCTCCTGCCCTCCCTTCCCCTCCTGCGTGTTGATCTTTCACTTGGTAACAGTGTTTGCGTTGGGCAATCCTTCCCAAAAAGCCTCCATGTCATGCTTTCCCTCCATCCACCCATCCATCTTTCCATGCATCCCTTCAGATGAATGAGTCGTCCTCACAGATATGGTTAAAAGGTTTGTTATTGTTGTTGCAGGAGCGCAGCGGCTTGATTGGAACAATCGATAAGGATGATTGAAGTGCGATTAAAGTCGACGTTAGCTCCTATTTGTGTTGCATTCCGAGCTTATTTGTGTTTTTAGGAGCTGATGTGGCATTGGAGGTGTCGCTGTCTGGTGTCTGATTGGGATTTATGTGAGTCTTGGCAGTGGTTAAGCTCTGGCACAACGCGGGACTTTTCCCAAACCATCAAATTTATCAGTTTGCGTTGAAGAGCCAGTTTAAAGGTTGTGGAAACAAACGGCACCCCCCTCCATCTGCCGAGCCCTGGCACAGCCACTTTCACATATCAGAGCCCCCCCCACCTTCTCTTTTGATGAAGCACACGCTGTCAGTTTGTCCCCCGATTGGTCGCGGTGAACTCCGGAGGTCAGGGGTCGGCCCAGCACAAAGGCAGCGGGGGCTCGCGGCCGCGGCGACGGCTTAACATTCCACCGCCGGCTCTCCAGATTTGTTTATCGCACTTTGTCTTTTGCTTTTCTGCCTCTCATGAAAGGGAGACGAGCAGAAACACCACCGATAGAGAGGGGAGGGAAGAAGGGGGGGGGTTATTCCATCTATCTGCAGGCCCTGGGGGTGTGTTTGTGAAGGTCTTTAGGCTTGTCAGAGAGGAGCTGAGGTGGGGCAGCGCTTGGCTGGCTGGCTGCTCGGTGGGAGTGCTGTCTTAGCTTGTTCGACGTGCCCGGTCCCTTCTCCTTAATGCCATCGCTCCCCTCGGGGCTGTTTGCACTTCAGAGGGATTAGACCTCAATCTACTTCTCCCTGTTTGTTGGGTTTTCTCCTCTGTCTGTCTTTCATTCTTCCTTTTCTTTCTTCATTTTGTTGATCTTGTACCTTTCAGACTCCCCAGCCGTTGCTCATTTTTCCATTTTACTCCCTCGTCTCTTTGTTAGAACTGAGCAAGTTTGTCTACTTGAAGCTGCACTAATCAATATTTGAGTATTAACAGTGCATTAAATGACTGTTTGTAACATGAGCGGGGTTTCATAGAGAACTCTCACCTGGTTCTGCTCTTCCCCTCAACTCCACAAAGCCTTTTAGTGTCTTTCAGCTCATTATTGTCCTCATCAGCCTCGTTTCAAGCAGCATCAGGCAGCTGTTTGCAGTGAAAAAGCTCTAAAACACACTTTACGCAGCCTGTTCAGCAGCAGACAGCAGACAGGCACAGATAGCAATGAGCTGGTGAAAATAGCAGAGCATTTAGCAGCTAAAGAGACATATATTTTTCTAAAGGAGCTGGTGAAATAGCTAAAATTAGAGTGAAATTCATCAGCTGAACAAAAGCAGGGCTCCAAGCGATCATATTTACACAGGCTGGATGTGTAAATATTAAGCTGCAGTGCGTTGAATAAAAGTCTTCTCTTTGAGCCAGTTACATCAGAATCTTCTAGCCGGGCTCGTCAGAAACCTCCTATCGTCCATGTTGATTTTACAACAGAAACCATGGAAACTTAACCCCCTCGGGGACTTTCATTTGTTTTGAAGTCAGGAAGCCTGACAGGTTCAATTCCCGCTTTGCTTTGATGCTCCACTTTTTCCCCTGCAACATCATTACTTTGGCATTAGACACCAACATCAGCCCTTTAAGTCAGACATTTTTCCTCTTCACTGCAATTATCATATGCATGCCTGTGCAGAGGGAACACATCTTCTTTTGTTTGTCAGTTTACTGTGGTGGTGGTCTGAGCAGCCGCCCCTGTAGGGACGAGGTGTGTGTATGTGACTGTCTTTGAGGGGCTTTCTAATTACCATTAATGTTCTTTAATCGAGACGTTAATTACATACCTGAGTCCACATTAATGCCCTTGTTGTGGGTAATAAAGGTGCAGGTGCACATATTTGCCCGTTTTGTCGCAGCCTGGCGTACGGAGCTGGCAGCTGATGTAAACCAAACCAAAACAAATGTGTGCACAGCACTAATATCCTGTTTAACTTTACCTTTAGCGTGGCAGTGTTAGCTTTGTCTTTGTGTGCGTGACGGGGAAAAGCTTGGCTCGAGCTCCCTTTCTCTAATCCTGCAGAGACACTGAAATCTGTTTGCTTTTTCTTTACTTTCAGTTCACTTGTTCAAGCTTAAAAAAGTGATTTTATCAACATTGCAAAATGCTAACAGACCAGGAACGACCGCTGCTGTTACACAGTTTACATTTAGAGACTGACTTTAACAATGCAGCAGAACAGACCCTGTCGCCTACATTGCCCACAATGCAACCCGGCCACCAACACTTCAATCAGACATTGGACAGATTTCAGGGTGTGCTTCAAATTTCCTCTAAAACTTTCTTTCTTTCCACTTTTCCCCTAATTTTCCATGGCTGCCCACTCCGTGTCTCCATGCTTACTGTATCTAACCCCGGCTGCAGCCCACCGCTGTCCCGGTGCCATAGGAACACTATCATTGGCACATCAGATGCGTCAGTTACTGTGTGCTATTACCGCCTCACTGTGTCTCTGCCTGTCCCTGTAATTAGGGATACCTCCGCTCTGTTTTTCCACCTCTTTGTCTCACACTCATCCTTCGCTCCCTCCTCTGTGCCAGCCAGGTAATCCAGGCAGCCAGGTAACTACCTCAGCCGTCTATCCCCTCCCTCCTTTCTTCTCCGAGCTTCTTATAAATTGCATAACGTTGGTACATCGGGTTCCTACTTTATTGGATGTTTCGCCCGTGATGCCAGCTTGTCTGTGTTTGTCTCGCTTCCCCTTTTGTCATAACTTCACTGAAGCGGCTGCCAAAGTTAATGATGCCACTGCTCTGAGGAAAACACAGCCTCCGGCTGTGGAAGTGCCCCAGCTTATTGCTGTATGAGCAGACATATCTACGAAGGCAATAACTTGTACATTTAATGCCAAAGTCGAGTTGACTTTGTGTCTGACCAGCAGATATTCTGTCACTTGAGGATCACAGACATTTCATTTGTCTTTTTTCCTGTTTTTTACCTCCTGGTTTTGTATAATTATTTGACTATTCGCAATCAGTTGTGTTTCTATGTGTCAGAATTCTCGCTGTTTTTTTTACCCTGGTTGCACTTTGCATTGTTGTATATCCTGTTATTTTACTTTATTTTACCCTCTACTGGAAAGCAGCTTGTGCTCCTTGGTTGAATATTGCAATATAAATAAGATTGTTATCATGCTGGGTCGTGGAAGATGATTGAATGAGATACAACAAAGTGCAGGGATATGTTTAGTTCATGGTTTCTTCTGCTGTACGTTGTATTACTGGTTGTTTACCTGCATACAGTTAGTGTGAATACCAAATTAGAAAGTAAATTTAGCATCCGTTTAGCCAACATGTACAACAAATGTACACATGAACTGTATTTGCATGTTCTGAGGAATGTTTGGAACTTCTGTTTTGGAAATCTACACATGAAATGTTGCATGATGGTTTCGGGCTGCTGAAGCTGAAGACCCTCGTGTTCCCCCTCGCTCGTCAGTAACCTTTGTCAATCAGCGCCAGTGGTCATAAATCAGCCAGACTTCCTAATTTGTCTTCTAGGCCTTTCCAGAGGGGGAAAATACCACATCAGTCAGGTGTAATTTACTGTGTTTTGTGGCTGAGTGCGAAGCGATCACCCACGCCCTGTAGTTGAACCCCCAGCGGCGCTGCTCGTCACCTGTGACAGGACTGATGAGCAGCAGTCGGTCTCTGCTCTTTTAACGCTGTCTTTTGGTGAGTGACTTTCTCTCACAGCAGCAGCTAATTCCTTAACGGTTTTATCGACTCAGCCTGTTACTCGTATTTGCAATGTGTGAAAAGTCTGGAACTCCCAGAGCGATGCAGAATCTTGTTTATGAGGGAGTAGTGGCCGCTTTTAAAGGGGATATTTTCAGAGAGTGGGTCACTCCGTCCTCTGGCAGGCACCCATAAAACAGCCTTAGCTCGCTGCCATGACCCGCTGCTGGCGGGACTCCCTCCTCACACGCAAACCCTGGCCCAGTTTCTCCTGCGCTAACTCAGGCCTCATACCTGACTCTGTGACTGTAAGCGAGTGTGCGGCAACTCTTGTCAGGTGGAACGCCGACGTCACATCTAACAAAGAGCTCTTGTCTTCAGGTTTCTGTGCCCGGTCCCCTTAAACCACCGCCAGATCAAACTGTTCAAAGACGTTGCTAAATAAAATCAACCTGACAAATGTGCTTGTCCACATCTTTGTTTGATATTTTTCGGCATGGAAAGTTTTCAGATTGCAGCGGTCAAACACACAGGCGACTTAAAGCGCCATTAAAAGAAAAGGAACGCCAGTGTCAGGAGTGAAGAGATGACATGCAAATGAATCACATGGGAAATGACTGTTTTCACTTTGTGCACGTGGAAAAGCTTGTGTGTCATGTTTGATAAATTCACATGCGAACAGAATAATTCGAAATTAAATGGATAAAATCTAACAACATGAGTAAAAAATGAGAAAAAATAGATAGAAAACAAAAAGGAATGCAGTTTTGTATCAGTAAGAAATGAATGATAATTAAAAAATGTGACTTTAATTTACTAAATCTGACGTCTCAGACTGTTCAGAGCTGCACACTCTCACACCGTGTGGCTGTGTAGCCTGAAAAACATCCATTTAACCGGTTAATGAAGGTTAGCCTGCATAGCGCTCATTGTAGCACCCCGGCTGAAGTGCCTTGCGGCTTAGCACTACCTGGCACCGTTCCCTTCTACTTCACCCTGAGCCTCGTGCTCTTAGCTTTAGCTCCCATTCATTACAGGGTGAAGGGCCTCAGCTAGTCCTCTGGCTGTGTTCCCTGTTGCCCACCGTGGCCCCAAAAGGCCACTAATGAGGGGGGACAGATGATCATTGTGCCAACCTACGCTGCAGAAGCACGGCCGCTCCCGTGGGCGATTCAGCCTCCTTCTTATCATCTTCATTCGCATTGTTTCAAATATCTCACATCTGCTGAAGACTCCGTGCTGCATGGCGGCGACCGTAGGCCGACGGCGTCCTGTAACCGGGCTCAGTGTGTTTGTCAACAGCGTCCAGTTGCCCCTCATATTTATTTAGCTGGCTCCTCTTGTTCCTAAAATAGCTCACCGGCTCGCTCACTCGCTGGCCAGAGAGCAGCTTCAGCTGTGGGCCAAGTGGAAGGGGGTGAGGCGAGGTTTCATTATTTCTGTGAATGATCAGTGTGTCGGTGAGTGTGTGTGTGTGTGTGTGTGTGTGTGTGTGACAGAAAGTGTACTACGGAAGAAGCAGTTTCTCAGTTAAGTGAAATTACAGCATGCAAAAGTTACTGAAAAACCAACATTTCGGACATTTTGCCTCTAAGACCTGAACCACATTCACTGGTAATTCAAGTAAAAGATGCTGATTTACTGACAAAATGTCCCAATGGACCATTTGAAGCTCTGACTAATAATTATATTCATTACTTGTTAATCTGCTGATTATTCTCTTAATTGACTGATTCGCCGTTTTGTTGTTAAAATGTCAGACAGTTATTGTTTTGTCTCCAAAACCACAAAATCTCATCAATGACAAAGAGAAAAAACAGGAAATACTTAACTTTTAAACAAGCAAATGGCTCTAAACTTTGCATGAAAAGTGACTGAAGTGATAGAAAAGAATAGAAGAAGTGCTGCCACACAAGTGAATTTGTCAAATCCACCTTCATTTTGTGTGTGTGTGTGTGTGTGTGTGTGTGTGTGTGTGTGTGTGTGTGTGTGTGTGTTAGAGAGGGTGAAGTGAATCAATGAGGCCACAGTGACAGAATAGAGGATCAATTAGAGAGGAATTTATTGGCCTTTCAGCAGCGTACATACATATCTTGGCGGTTGGCGAGCCCTTCCAGCAGGCATGTGCACTTAAAACAATGGCATCATGTAATAATTAGCTTCAGCATGTTCAGCTCCGGGCGTGTGATATATGCTTTATTTTCCCATAACGGCTGGTGTGTGGTTGCATTGCATAAAGTATGCTGTAATGTTACTGAGCGTACCTGCTGTACTGCCTCTAGTGATTCTGGTCACATCTTCCATTATGTCATGACTGAGCAATTCACTGTCACAAATCTTTCCAGCCTTATGAGCTGTTCGACATCACTTAAGGAATCATGGCTCGGGGGCCCGTCGTTTGAACGTAAAGGCCTCCAACGCTGAACAACACACACACACACAGATACACTCGATAACCCCGAGGTGTGACCGACCTGCAGGCCCGAACGCAGCCGCTCAGTGTTACTGCAGGGTGGAAGATGAACTGATACGAAGCTTATGAAGACACATGAAATACAGGGTTTGTTCACACAGAAAACACTGAGAGAACGCTGAGATTGCAAAATTTCCGACGTGAACTCCTTCTGTCAACTGGAGCTGAATGGGAGCTCCCACATCTCTGCCTTCATATTTGTCTTCTCTGAAACTCTTTGCACAGTGACGCCACTCAGGAGCGATAACTTCCACATGCAGTACATTTACCCGCCCGGCTCGGGGAACGGGCAGGTATTTGCAGTATTTTGTACACAGCTCAAGCTTATTACGTGCATATTTCAAAACAGTCCCCGCACAGTCGGGAAAGCTCCTCACGGTCACGCTGACCTTCCGGCTTCCTGCAGCTTGATTAAGTGAGCTCTGTAAAATATTAACAAGGTGGATTAATCAATAAGTTGGCGGACAGAAAGTGAATCTGCAGCTGTTCTGATCACCAAACATTCGTCACTTCTTGCTTCTTTTCCTCGTCTTACGTAATAATATGATAATATTGTTATTTTTTGATTGTTGCTCGGACAAAACGACACATTTGACGATGTTTTTTTCAGCCTTTCTGATGTTTTGTAGACCAAGCCACTAACCAATGAACAGAGGAAACGACCTGCAGGTTAATCGATGATCAGTCTTCAGCTGCGGCTTTTGATCCTTCCTTGAATTTGGTTGGAAAATCACTTTCAGACTTGTGCTTTGTTGCCTCCTCCAGCTGTACGACGTGTTTGCAGAATGAGCTCATTCCTGAGCTCGTTTCTTGAGAAGAAGATGGTTTTTCGCTGAGTGTAACTGAGAGGCTGTCATCGTGACGTCTGAGGTTTCGGCACCTCGAGGTCGGTCCGCTCCGGCGCGACCTGCCGGCGGGCGTCGCACCTTCTCCTCCAGGAATGTTTCGGCATTCCCGACCCCACCGCAGTCCGCATGACATTTGGGATGTTGGAATCCCTGACAGACAGTTGGGGGGACAGGTCTGGGCTTAGGACCCATCAGCCTGTGAGGGCTAACGGCTAATGAACCGTTGCCAGGGGCGACATGAACATTCCATGTCATCGCCATAGCTACTACTACCCCCCACCCCCACCACCTCCTACCCCCGCCGCCCTCCAGCTCCTCAAAGAGGTCGCACACCTGTCTGCACCTCTTCTTTCCTTTCCTCACCTTCCCCCCTCGCTCTCGTTTGAACTCAGTGACCTGATGGATGTTTTTGGATAAAGGTTTTATTCAAACGCCAACGATGTGCAATAACATTTGTAAAGCAAAGTTTCATCATTACACTAAATTACAGATACGTGGAACAAGTCAGATTTAAATGAGGAACCAGTGACAGAACAAGTATTCAGGAGCTTTACTTCAGTAAAAGTACTAATGGAGGAGTAAAAACCACCATAGATGTACAAGTATAAAGTTGTATAAAATGGAAATACTGAGGTAAATTACCTTGAATTTGTACTTGTACAGTGAATACTTGTGTTTCTTTTACTGTTGTCTGGACAAGCAATTTTAAAACATCACTTTGAGCTTTTCCCCATTTTCAGACAATTTACAGACCAAACAATCAACCAATGAAGTCAGAAAATAATCAGTGATAATGAAATTAATCATTTCTTGCAGCTTTAATATACATATACGCTCTGTGGCCAGTTTATTAGGTACACCTAGCTGAGACTAATGCAGTCTGATGCAACACTCCTGCAGTAAATCCTCCTCTTGTAATGAGGCACGTTTGGAGGATGAGTGAGATGTTTCTGTCATTTAGCTGATTTGTGTAAACTTTATATCATTTCATCCTACGAAGTGTTGGTTCTCGTATAGATTCAGTTTTCCCTTCAGGAGGAAGAGTGAAACGGAGCAAACATACCTCATCCCGGTTAGTAAAAATAGGTTTGTTGTATGTATTGAAGCTGCTGTTGGTTGCTTTTGAGGCTTCGGTCTCAGTCTGACAGTGAGTCAGAGGCTGCCGGACTTGCATGTGTTTAGTCTTGACGATGTTTTGTCTCGTCCTTGAAGATTCAAAGAGAAGAACCGCTTGTGTATCCCCTCAGGAGTCACAAAGCATCTTTGAGACTACACACTCCAGCTGTTTGAGACTCGCTGCTGGATATCCAATAACCTGGACATCTTAGACCCTCATAGACATTCCACAGTGTCTCTTTCACCCTGCATTTATTCCCTTTTCTCTTCATGTTGCTTCTCCATCTGTGTCCCCGAGCTGATGGTTTCCCCCCCGCAGCACAAGAGAAAGAAAAAGCCCATATTTTTAAATGACTACAATACCCATAAATCCAGCTGTGTGGGAACCTGATTCCTGGGTCACAGAGAAAAGCCGTGAGGGGTCAGAGAGAGAGCTGGAGGTCAGAGGTGACCGAGCGCCAGCAGGTAGGCTGTGTGGTTTCTAACTAACGGTGCACAGGGGTCACTGTTGAAAAGCAGGACCTCAATTACTTAACGTCGCACGTTACCTTCAGGAATTCGTTGACAAGAGCACACATGCATTTTAGGATTTGAGCCGTGTGCACAGCGTGTCATAAAGGTGACCCTCTCTGGCCTCCGCGGAGGGCAAATTTTATCTGTTTATTGAGCTGGAAGTGTATTTTCTTTGGGTCGTAGCTGATAAGAGGAGAGATGACGGACGGACATGCGGTAACCTCGGGGGTTTATTAGCGCGCAATAGGAAGTGACCACGGATTCACCTGTTTGCTGGACAGATAGGAGAGGCAGTAAATCTTGTCGGGGTTGGATCAAAATGTCCAGCGTTTGAAAAATTACGTGTGCTGTTTTGTTGAAAGTGACAGCTCCTGGCTGTTCAAGGCGCCATTATTTTGTGAACAGAAGGGCGACATTACCCAGCGTTCTTTCAAAATCACTGTCATCATTGTTTTAGCGCTGTGATTTGCTGTTGTCAGTCTTAAAAGGTCACTTCAGCACGAGTTAAACTCACAAGAGGACGAGCTCTCGTCCTGAGTTCTCATTCCAGAAAAGAAAGATTAAAGCAAAGATAGATGGAAAAGGGAAACTAAGGCAAGGTAATGGCCGCTTCAAATGGTTAAATTGACCGTGGATGACCTCGAGATGGAGAGGTAAAAGAGAGGGCAAGACCTCGCTGCTTAGAGGGACTGTTCAAGTCCAACACCTGGAGGAAGCTTGACCTCTCGTCCAACTCGTAGAAATGGTCGTGGACTGACCTTTGGCTGCAGGTGAAGACACATCGTTTGCACATGACAGTAATGATTCTTCAGAGATGATTAAAGGCGCCACGAGCGAAAATGCTCAAGGCTGACAAAGGATCGTCTTGCACAAGAGAATTATTAGCAGTCCGCAGCTGCATTGCTGTTAAAACGAGAGGCTTTGGATTGGTTGTTCCTCAGTGTGTGTCGCCTGGAGCCAGTCCTCATGCCAAACACCTTTTAGCGTGTCCAATCACAACGCAGAGGCCCATGTCCCATTTCTGTGGGCCGTTTTAGTGTCCTTCCATCTCAAGGTGCGTTTAGGCAGACACAAGATGTTCAGGCAAGAGGGACAAAAAGACGTACAGAGAAAGATGGACGGAGTCTAAGGAAGTTAGATGAGAAAGAGGAAGTCAAATTATTACATTTAAAAAGCAAAAACATGTCTCAGATGCTGTTTCTAGCCCCTCATTCCTTCAACACAGTAACTTTGTCTGTACCAAGAACACAAAAAGAAAGTAAAATGCGGCCGGGGCCTCTTCCCCATAACTCAGCCCCTGTTTACGAGCAAATGAAACCAGTGCTCTGCCTTCCTTCTCCTTAACAGACTTTCCCATGACGCTCTTTCACACCATAAGGTCATTGTTTACGCCTCAACACTCGCTGCGACCATCCAGCATGGCCGAGACTCCTGCTTCCTGTCCTTCATGTAAATCATTGCTCTTGCTCTGAACATTTTACCCTTGGTTTAGCCTCTCGTTTTCCACGCTAATGGTTAAGCTCGTCAACGTTCGCTTGTTCAACTTCATCCCGAAGCTTAAAATATTGAGTGTTTGGAACGTAAATTCCTGTGTTTGTTATTGAATGTTATGGTTAGTTTGGCAAAGTTTATGCAGTTTAACATTCGTCAGCTAATGGTCATTTAGGAGATTAAAGGACAGCGTAGGTGGCCTCAGAGAGTTAGAAAGAGTCGGATTTACCTTAAAGAAAGCCAACAAGAAAGCAAGGAGTGGGTGTGTGTTTTAATCTTGAATTTAAATCCATAGTCTTTCACAGGAGCAGAAATATACGTCTTCTGCAGGCTAAAATATCCCAAAATCCAAAGTTTAAGCAGGATTTTAGTATGAAGTTAACACAGGGAAAGTGCGCTCAAACCAGACTAGATACATGTGTCCGGTGGTGAAACAGCTCCAAAAATGCTGGAAAGCAAGCAGGAATTAAATCTGCCAAAGAAAAATTGATGTCTCTTTGTGAAATTAGCTTCATTCACATCATATTGTATCATTTCCTGTTACTGTACGATGTTAAAGTATGTTGATATTTGCAGTAAAGCATTAAAGAGGGAATTTGGACATAAAAAAGTCTTGAGCTTTTGAAAGATATCCACTTAGTTGGTCCCCTTTCATGTTGGACCACAGTGACAATGAACAGGAGAATAATGGCAGCAAGCAAAGGCTCACCTGTGCACACCTGACTGCTGTGGGAGTCCTTTAATGGAGCAGGTCAATGTGGGCCGGCGAGCCACAGAGGAGCCATGGTTGTACATTTACTCACCTGGTTTCTCTCTCCCTGCGCTGACCCAGCGTCGGACGGCCAGCGAGCGTTTCGTTCCTTCACTCGTCTCCGCAGATGAGGTCAAAGGTCAAACAGAAGAAGAGATTGAAAAGGGAGGAGGGGTTGGCAGGGAGTGTCCTTTATTTTCCCTGCGTGTTGTGTTAGTCGGGAGGTTTCTCTCTGTGTTCCTGTGCTGGTTTTGTCTTCAAAGGCCAGTCGTTTTTCACAGAGGGTGGAGGGAGGAGGATGTTTTTCTTTTTCTGAACTCCCCAGGCATGTGGGCGCACCGACATGCAATGCTTCATGGGTAATTAACCCGAGCAGGTTGATGCGTCGCTGATCGGCTCATGGTCAGGGTTTTGGTATGGAGGTGCGTTGGAGACCCTGTGTTAATAGTTAACCAGGTTAAATGAACCGTTTGGCCTCAGCTGTGATGTCTGAACCAAGAAAACTAAAAGTATGATTTTTATTAATGACAAAAATCCCTTTGCATTTTGGTTTTTAGCCCTTTTCAGTCCCAGAATCTAAGGCGCTGCAGGCGCTTCAGTCAGGAAGTGAAAGCTCCTCCTGCACGGTCCAACACACAAGATTACGCAAGCCGGTGCGATAACGGATTGTGTATGAGATGCTGTTTTTGAACATGACAAAACAAAAACATGCACCGACGCTGCTGTTTTAGATCGTTTACTGTTGCCTAACTGTGATGATTGAATGGATTATGAGACCGATAAGGAGATTTTAGGAGAACCTCCATGAGAGCGCTGTACCATTGGATGACAATACAGGACTGATGTGTGAAAGCTGTAGCAGCCTTGAGGGTTGTGGTTCTGTCTGTGTCGTAAACTCCATCCTGGGCCATCGCAAAGCGCTCTCTTCAGAGCAGAAACCTGTTCTGGGCCAGGACCTGAATCTAGACCCTGGTTCTTCACATATAAACGCAGGTCGCTGGAAGTTGGAGAAAGGCCTAATTGAGATACCTGCGAATGATTTTACACATTTCACAGCTCTGCTGAGAGCCCGCCCTCTTCACCGAAGGAGAACACACCAAAGCATTCATGTGTTTGATCCTCGCGTCGACTCCCGCTGACTGTGTGGAGATCGGGGATCAAACAGCTTCCTACACCCTGACCTTGACCCCTGCCTCTCTTGTGTGTGAAGCACTTAACCCTCCATGCAGCGTCTCAAACAGTCATCCCGTGTTATTTCAATATGGTTGAACCCAAAATGGCTTCCATGTGGATGTCAAACACCTCTACTGTCTCCTCTGATCAGTGGTTTTATGTGCTGCGTCGCCATAATGGCCTCTCAGCGGGGCGGCAGCCTGAAAATATTATCTCAGTGATGCACAGTGTTATTTCTGTGTCCATACGTCTCTTCGTCATCTTTAAGTCCCTCTGTACCTCGCTGCGATGATGGGTGAGCTGTAATGGCTCCCCAGCGGGACACTTAACCCCAGTCTGTCTGTATTATTTCAGTGCGGTTTGATCCAAAATGGCTCCCCCTATGGGATTCGCCACTTCTGAGTCCCCCTCGCCCCCCCGCCGCCGTGCACCGCGGCGGAGTGGTGGTTTCCTGCGGTGAAGAGGGAGTCGAGGGGCTGACAGCAGCCGGCTTGTTGGGGCAGGACTCCCGCGGTGTGTGAAACCGTGACGCCTGCCAGCTGTGTAAAGCTCGGCAAAGACCCTGCATTTCTTAAAAAAAAAAAAAAGGCGTCGTTGCACAATGCGAAAGGTGTCCATCATCTGCACATCCCCTCCCGTTTTCACTGTTTCAGGAATGTTCTCAAAACAGGTGATGATGTCTTGTTTTAAAAGCGGATTACTCCACTCGTTACAGTATTTACGTGAGCGTAATCCAGAAGAAACGGAGGAAAAGCGTTCTTTTAAATGCAGAGGTCGATCAATGCAGAGGAAGCTAACAGTACTCAGTGTTCAGCCTCTTTCAGATTTGTACCCCGTTACACAAGTCAGTATAAGTCTGAACTGGATGTCACACGATTCATATGAAGGCTGCGGAAACACGAGGTTAAAAGCACAGAACGTAGTCAAATTATTCAAGTTATTAAGAGCACCATGCACTTTTTGTTACTCAGTTATCACCTCGTGTGCACAAAGGAAATAAAGCCAGCTTAATAAACCTCAAACATAGTAAATGAGATGTCTGAAGTGCCTAAAAACTGGGTTAAAAAGAGCTTATGGACGTCGAACGTGACTGATTTTGATGAATCCCATTATTAACTGCTGATATGGGAGCGTTGAGATGTCTTGTCATGTTTCCACGCTGCACATACTGCACGTTGGTGAGTGGCAGCACAGGGTTCACTGTAGCTGTGCTAAAGCGGTTAGCAGCTAGCAGAGCGTACCACCCGGACCTCACATCCTCCGTCACGACTCTTTCAGGATGAATCAAACGTACACTCAACTGAAATATGTCCAGCATGCTGGTACGTCCGCTCCCATCTCTGATATTTACAACACGTCCTCCTGTCCGTCCAAACAGCTGCTTAACACACAAACCATGACTGTAAGTCTGTGAGTACACACGCTGTCACATCCTGCGTCTGCCATTCCCGAAACGGCTTGAAACTTCGTTGTTTCAGTAAACTACGACGTCCTGTGTACAGGCACGTGTTTATTAAACACCACCACCCATAATGCAGTGCAGATGCTCTCAGATGTCTGCAGGAGCAGGTTTGATCCTCCTTCACGGCGGCCTCGACCTGTGACTTTGCTGTGGGTGGGAAGAGGACGGAGAAACCCCCTCAGGGGTAGAAGCTGCCTCCAGAATGAGCTCATCCGACCTGTGAAAGTGATGCTTCGTCCACCATCAGTCATCGCTCCGCTCTCCGCTGTTTGAAATCTCATTTTTCAGCTGACATTGATAATGATGCATCGTTCAATCAGTGGTTTTTACACATTTGTCAAACTCTGTTTAGCTTATCACCTCTTCTCAACGTATCGTGACTTCAGATAAAAGCTGCTAAATCATCTCTTATCACCTGTCACACCTGCCTGCACTCTCTCTGCCTTGCTGACATCATCCCATTTATCACGTTTCACTTCCAGCTTTTCCTTCGCTTTCACCCCTGCAGGACTTCATGCTCAAAGCGCTGTTTGACAGAAAGCTCGAAGTTAGTCAGTTCACATAAGTTCAGCTCTCGCGTGCAGTCGTCCACGTCTAAGTATCCTCGGTGGTCACACGGCGGTGAAGTGAAACGTATGTCTCTAAAGGCAACGCATGGATCGCTTAAAGTGTAACTCTAAGTTAACCGCAGGGCTGCAGCTAATAAGCAGCTCCATTAATGATTAATCTTTAATTTTCTTAAAATTCATAACGGATTCATCCATCAGTCGACCGGCAGAAGATGATCGACTACTTTGAAAATCAATTGTTTGAATGATTTTTTAAGCAAAACACCAAACAGCTGCTTTTCTTCATCTTATGTGATGATAAACTTTGACATTTTTTACTCCAAATGATTCAAAAAGTAGAGTAGTAACATGATCATAACACAGAAGAGCATTAAAAGCTGTACCTAATTGATACTTTAGTAATATTTTGAATGTGTTAGAGTTTTACTTCTAACAGTATTTTCACACTGTACTTCAGTAGAAGACGAATACTTCATGGCTGATTTTACGTCTGTCAGCCGTGTTTCAGCTTCATATTCAGGCCGCGCTGCAGCCAATCACGTCGTGTGTAACTTATTCTTCTGCCTCTTGCTCCGTGGTGCGTTCGCTGGCTGCAGCCGCCGCCTCGTGTCATAAATCACACGGTGGCCGATGTCTAACTCACTGAGACAAATGAGAAATATCTCTGTGGATTAAACGGATCATAGCACAGGGCGTTCAACGGTGATTTACTGTGTGTGTGTGTGTGTGTGTGTGTGTGTGTGTGTGTGTGTGTGTGTGTGAGACAAAACGTATCTGGTCCTGTATCGTCTGTCTGACTGTCTGATTCTCCGTCTGTCTCCCTACCTTCTCCTGTTTAATACCTGTTGCACCTGGAATAAGGCCTGTTCTGCATACCTGCCTGATGGCTTCTTGGCACAGTGTGTGTGTGTGTGTGTGTGTGTGTGTGTGTGTGTGTGTGTGTGTGTGTCAGAGCACCCAGAGGACTAAAAATGGACTGTGTGTATCATGTGTTAGGGGACAGGTTCGAACAAAAAGGGTATTATGAGGGAAAAAGTCAGAGATTTACCGAAAGACTGTTGAAATCAAACAGCAAACGGAGTTAAAGTGCGTCATGTTTCGCTGACGCGTCGCCTCATTTTCAGGCTTTATTTACAGCGAACTGTCCCTTTATTGGAGTCATTCGTCTCCGGGACGAGTCAGAGCTGACGTCTGAGAGGTTCCCACCGGCGAGCACACACACACACACACACACACACACACACACACACACAGTGCAGCATGCATGTGTTCGGTGGAGCCCACACCTCCTCTCTCTCTCTCTCTCTCTCTCTCTCCATTCTCCGTCAGTGTCTCTCTGTCACTCGGTCGTCCTCTTCCTTGACAAGCTGCTGCGACATTGCTGTGGCTTTTCATGTCCAGCCTTCGCACCGGCCGGCCAACTTCCACAGCGCATAGCTCAGCCGCTGTGTGTGTGTGTGTCACTTAGCGAGGGTTCGCAGGAGTGTGTGGATGCTATTTTTATCCCGCCCAAAGATTTGGCTTTTAGCTGTAAATCTATTTCTGATTAAGCTGTTTTTTTTAAGTCAAATCTGACCCGTTTGTACTGATATTAAACCTTTAAACCTCATTTTTTTAAAGGAAAAATCAGCTACATCATCTTCATCACATCTTTCAGTCGTCAGTACTTTGACTTTTCCAACTCAGCCAACTGAAGAACACTTTTTTATACATGTTGGCGTCCATTTTAGAAATTTATAGCATCACCATTTAAGTCCGGTATTCAATGAAAACAGCAGCTATTCTCATTTTTGAAGAAAAAAAGCTAAGCGTTTGTTAGTTCCAGCTCCGTTTCCTTTAATTATGTCATATTAAACTGAACATCTTTGTGTTCAATGATCATAAACGTCGCTTTGGGACATTTTACAGACCTTTTTCTTCATACTGACTCTCAATCACACAAGAAGAGTGTACAGCTGCGCAGTCACATATGTGTAAACACAGACATGTAGCGGTCATGGCAGCTGATCTGCTTGTAGTGGCTGACGTTGGTGGTCCAGTCTTCAGTTTATACATGTTTTCTCTTTATGTCGCTGTTGTGGAGCTTTCCAGGAGAAGGAGCGTGACTGTCACACGGAGACATTTAGAGATTACACAAACCAGAGAGGGAGGAGGAGGAGGCCAGACGAAGGCAGAGGGTGTGAAGGAGTTTGTGTGCGCTGTAAGTTTACCTGAGGTTTGCAGTGTTGTGAATCTTTAGGTCTGTGGAATGTCGTTAAGTGTACGGTGACGGATCGCTGCGTAAACAGAGTTGTACAAATAAAGCTGGATTGAAGCCAGTTGGAGGGCTGAGTGAGGACACGGCGTCTTTGAAAGCAACGCGAGGCCGTTTCTCTACAGCCAGGTGTCGGTTTCATACGCCAAGCGTTCGAAAGGTAGAAGTGACGCGTCTGTCGGAGCAGAGGTGTGTGGGTGGAGGAGGAGGAGGAGGAGGAGGAGGAGGAGGAGGTGTTTTCATCCCTGTCCTCACCGACCGACAGCTGTACCCCGCTCATGATGGGAGGAATGTGAGGAGGACAAAAGCAAAGAGGGGGAGAGGGAGGAAGGAAGGGAGGGGGTTCAGGTAGAGAGAGGAGGCAAACATAACATCTTCTCCTCTTCTTCCTCCCTTTTTCCTGCGTCTCTGTCTCCAAATTTCCTATTTCCTCCTTTGCTCCCCGGATGTCTGTCCTTTTCCTGTCATCCCTCCATCCATCCCATCTTGTCATTTCTGACCAGAGAACAACTCGTGGATTGATTTGCCTGATGGACTGCAAACACACTTTGCATTCCTCAGCTCACACACACACACACACACACACACATGTCCGGCCTTCCTCGCCCTAACCTGGCGATTGTCAGCAAACGCTCCCTCGAGCATAGCCGTGCCTTTTTACTGTCAACAAAAGATGTTTAATGAATTTCACCCCTTCTTTTCGGAGGTAAACACGCTGCTTTTACAGTTCCTTGTAACTGCAGTCAAAGGCTGCAAACGACCCGAGACAGGAATTCCTCAGGAGAAACATAGTGTGGAGAAGGAGGAGGAGGAGGAGGAGGAGGAGGAGGAGGGAGGTTAGAAGAGAAGGGCAAGGCGTTGGATGAGGTGAGCGAAGAGAAATAATGGCAGTAGAAAGAGGAGGACAGATGATGATGAGGAGGGATTGGATGGTTCGGAGGAGGCGAAGACGAGGGGGAGTCAGGGCTTTTATTTGAGACAGAGAAGGAGACGTGGAATGCTGAGGAAAGGAAGGATGGAGAAAAAGTTGAAAAGGAGGAGAGGGTGGAAAAGAAGGAGGAGGAGCAGGAAGAGGAGGAGAAGAAAAGGTTGAGAGGAGTAAAAGCCTGGTCTTTGAGGACAGCGTGGTGGCTGTGTGGACGTAATGAAGACACAGTATGAGACAGAGATATTCTGTCTGAGTGTTCAACTTGTGTAATTTATCAAATAACAATTTGTGTTAAATATTGAATCCTGTTGACTTTTTTAACCATTTCAAAATCAACAGTTGGAAGATGAGTTTTTTTCCTTATTTTGTGACATTTTTTAGACTTTTTTAGAAGTCATCAGTTAATCAAATAAATCACCCTGTAATAGTTAGTTCATCCCTGTCAGCCCGTGTTTTTTCAGACACACTCAGCTGGCCGTTAAGGAGTCTGCTTTGACCTTTGACCCCTGTCTGATTTTAGATCTCAGATGCTTCTTCGTAGATGGTCTCTGTGGCTGAAGTGCAGACTGCTGCCTTCTTACGGACGCGTTAGGCTGCTGTTTCACTCTCTTCCCTCTGTGTTCGGTAACAAACGAGGGGAGCAGCCCGTCGTCCTGGCCGCGACCCAAACTCGTTAAAACGTATTTTGATAATCTTGTCATGCCGGATCTCGGACAGAGAGGAGCCTCGTGACTCTGCTCCTGCTGCCAGGATGTAGCCGAGGACCTTTTGCTTTTCTCTTGCTTATTCATCAGATTTGTCTTAATATTAGAGCCTCGCCACCTTCTCTGAACAGACGTTTGAGGCAAATATACAACTTAGATGGCTCCTTTGGTGCGCTCACCCCTCCTCCACTGCGTCTCGGGATGACTCAGGCTGACGGGTGGAGAATCCGACACCCCTCCCTCCCCCGAGCCGGCTCGGCATCGCTCCTTCTCGGTTATTTTAAACCAAGAGCCATTACGGCGCGTGGGGTCGTCACCGCCGTTAAAATAGTGCTTCCTTGACTGCGTGTGTTTATCAGATTTATGTAATCTGCACCCCTGCTCCCATCAGCACCTGTCACATCACGCCCACCACCCTACTCCACCCTGCATGCTGTCATAGCAGGGACCTGTGGTTCAGACAGATCCAGAACGAGGCTGCGATGCTTCAGTTTTCTTTGAGTGCAGTTGTGGGATTGAAGCGCTTTGAGTAGAGACTCGGTGCACTCATGATTGGGGACATGGCTGCACATTTTCCCTGCTGCTGCACAGAGACTTAAAGCTGAGAAACCACCTTAAACATTTGCAGTTTAAACCTTTCTCAACACCTCAGTCAAACCTGATTTAAGACACAAATATTTAGCTCAAGTGGCCACATGCAGGATGTGAAAACGGCGGCCATTGTGCACACGGCTACGTGGAGCTAACTGTGAAAAAGACTCCACTTTTGCAGGTTTTGTTGATCTGAGAACAGTCATGAAGGCTTCAGTCCAAATCAGACTTTTTGGTCTCATTAGGTGTTTTAATGTGTCTGTCACTCAGTTAAGGGATAATTGGGTCTAATGTTTGCAGCTTTGGCCTTTGCTTCTGCTCTTTGTGCCCCAGCTGGATGCAAGATGGTCACGATCGAAGGGTCCACCAAATGATTATCGGGGTAGGAAACAGGAAAAAAACTGAATTCTCTGACACGTAATCCGGTTTTATTTGTTACGTTTTTCTCTAATCTTTCCATTTCTTTCAAGTCTTGAAATGAAACAATCTGACAGATGCAACCAGTGACAAGAGGCTTCAGGAAGACAATCCTTCCATGTAAGGGGGGTCCCGAGCCAAGCGAAGGGTTTAGAAATATGATAGAATGAGTTGCCAAAGGGCGGCTGATTACACTGAATGGGACACACACACACACACACACACACACACACACACACACACACACAGAGCATCTGTATACATCAGACCTTAAACTGAGTGCACAGACAAAGGGTCTAATTTGATAATTGCCTGCGCAGCATGCCTGTGCAGTGTCTAGCATAGCTCTCTGTTGGTATGTCACACACACACACACACACACACACACACACACTTTCTCACTCCTGTCAATTTCATCACAGTTGCGCCTGCGAGCTTCACTGGAGCTTTTAACTTTCTCGATCTGTCAGCTTTTAAGCTCGAGTAACAAGGAAAGAGAGATTTGTGTGTTTTTGTGGCTTTTAAAGCTGAAACTGGAAAGAAGTGTGAATTAAGATGTTGGTTTGGTTCCAGATTAATGTCTCTTGAGAGAAATAACACACATTTTAATGAGAGAAGAGGCATTAAATCAGTAATTCTGTCGTGCTTACATGGCTAAGTAGGTTGAGAGTGCAGAAAAGTGAAGCTGTGTTTGGGATCTGTCTAGTTGCTGCAAAGGTTGCCAGTGCAGATGTTGCATTGGTTTGGTCAGAGACCGAAGAACAGACTTGGTTTTCCATCCTTTGGGATTTTAACACCAATAGCTAACAGAAGAGTTTACGAAGCATCACTTCCAGGCAAACAGGTGCATTCAAAGCCAGTGGGTAATTCCTGGTGAAGGTTGAATAGCAGACTTGTGTGGGTTGGCACCAGCTTTCAACCAGGCTTTTTTTGTGTTAATCTTGACATCTTTGCTGCTGTTGTTACTTTGTTGTCCTCCTTCTCCTGTTGTCAAATAAGCTAAACTGAGACATGGGTGGCAGCGCTGAACGTAAGCAGAGAGGCTTCGATTGGAGTGGAGCGACCTGCAGATGCCTCAGAAGTTCAGGCCATGTGCAGCGTGGACCTGAAATACAGTTTACGGTGGATGTTTTGACGGCAGATGTTGGATTGTGGAGTTGGAGATCTTCTCTTACATGTCTCAGATCTCCACGCGGCCTCGTGCAGGAACCCTGCAGATGTGTTTAAAGTCACGTTCGGTCCCGTGACCCCTCACGCTCACCGTCTTCAAAGCTGTTATTGCGTTCTACATCCTCTCGTCACCCACATGTCGTGAAGGAAGTTTGGGTTTAAATTCAGTATTCGGTTTCTCGCCCCGTTTTTTACCCTCCTGTTACACTTGACATACAACCGCAGGAACTTAGCGTGCGGTCGAGAGTCCGCGGACAGCTCGCCCGCGTGTGCGTGCGTGTAGCCGTGTTTGCATGCGTGTGTGCGTGTGTGTCTTACACGGCGTGTTTGTGTCTCAGCTTGTCTCCCTCGGCCAGCTGTAGAGATTACATTACAGTGTGTTTGGAAAATCACTGGAGGGTGTCTGCAGTTCACATGCCTGACAAATAAAAAAAAAAAGAGAAAGACGTCCTCGCCATCTTCAGCGCTTTGGGATGGAAGCGTCACTTACAGCTGATGTATTGTTTTCTCTTTGAACTAGAAGGGACGGAGGGGACGTACATGCCTTTGTTTTTTAAGCCGTCAGTGATTTTTGGCTTTGAGGTGCTGCAAAACTCGACTGGAGACAACATTATTTTTATTCCTTTTCAATGTCATTTTGCTGCAGCACTAACTGTTGAAATATTACCCCCTCACTTAAGCTTTCGGGGCCAATAATTGGTTGAAATACTATCTTTTTTCCCAGCGTAGCTCGTGGATAATGACTGGATAGATGTCATGTGACAAAAGCTGGTTATCGCGTTAGCCTGAAAAAAGCACGACTGATCTTCAGTCCGGCGTCTGTTTGCAGGAATGTTTCGGACGACCGACTGATCCCCATTCAGAGCTGCCACTTGTCAGTCAGTGTTTGTTTAAATACCCACAATACCCTCGGGGGCGCAATCGACCCCCTCTGAGCCGGTCTGATGGATTGCGATTGACAGGCCTGTGAGTGTTTGTGAACCTGAGGACAACCTGTGAGTGATGAACGACGAGCTGCGCTGTGAGATTGCTGAATTCCTTGAATGAGGCGTGCTGGTTCGACCAATGGGGCGACAGGAGGAGCGGTGGTAGTGGCGGTACAGTATCGGGGGGGTGCCGCACTGTCAAAACAAGCAGCTGCAGTGACGATGGAGGCTGGTAGACAAATGCCCCTCAGGTTATCCATCCGTCCTTTAACAGCACGCCTCTGCTTTCCTTTCTCCCACTCACTCATTGTTTTCCACACAAATACCAAATATTTAATGGCTCCAGGCTGTTAAATGTGGGATCTTGCAGCTTATCGCAGCTGGTCAGACGTCTATTTTCTGATGTTTATAGAGGAAACGATTAATCAAAAATATTAATCTGGAATGAAAATGAGCCTTAGTTTCAGTCTTGTTATCAATAATCAAACACGAGGAGGACAGAAGTGATGGATGTTTGTAATGCACAGTTCAGGAAAAACCCTCAGATTTCTCCTTTAAATCCACCTCCTCCTTCCTCTTTCCTTCTCCCCTCTGTCCTTGCTTCCTCTCCTTCCTTTCTGCTCCTCTCATTCCTAGAAACCCCTGATTTGTGATGATAAGCCCCTCCGGCTGTATTTTAAGGAGGATTAGTCTCCAGATACATGATGACCGGCCTCGACAGGAATTTTTGTACATTCTGTAGCTGCCAGCCACACTTTGACACACAAATACACACACACACACACACACACACACACACACACACACACACACACACACACACACAGGTTTTTCCTCGTCAATACATCTCACTCAGCAGGGCCCCCATGTACTGTTTACCGCAGGTTTATACAAGCCCTACAACACCACAAAGTAGGTAAAGAGAGATTAAGATCCATCTCCTTATCTTCCTTGCTTATCTTTTCCTCTTTACGCTCCTTTTCCTTGGCTCCTCACACGCCCTCGCCCCCACGTTTTCTCCATTTTGTCGTACATTACTGTGATTGTTCCAGGCCCGTAATGTTTCCTGCCATGTTTTATAGCTCGTCTCGGCTTCAGCGGCTTTGATTTACGCCCGGGTTGTACAACGGGACGAGCTTCATTATACTTCATTATACCACGTGTGCTTCAGGAACGTGTCGGAGGAAGCCGAGCGGCCGGCGTGCCGCGGCAGGTCCGTGTGCGCCCCGGTCTTGCGCTCAGTCACCGGAGAACCTCCTCAAATACACCGTCAGGTTAAAATCAAGCACTTCTCTCATATCTCGTGTCTGTGTGCGAACATGTTCTGGTATTGTTTTAGAGAATTAGCGTTTTGGCAAGTGGCCGCTCTGGTTGAACCTCATCATGCCAGACATTTTTAGATGTCTGCATCCTTGTTTTTGTGTTTTGCATTGATGCAGCCGTGTTGAATTATGCAGCATTGAGAACTTAACATAAAAATCTAATTTTTGACAGCACGTGCCACCAAAAAATGCTTTCCCAGGGCACCCTTCAGATTCCTCGTTTTGTCCAAACAACCCCACGACGGTCGCGCTGCAATGACACGAAACAGAGAAAAACAGCAAATCCTCACATTTGATGTGCTGTGAATTGCTCATTTTCCTTGACAAATGACTCCTCCAAAGACATATTTCTGCGGTATTTCACATTTTTTCCTTGGAATTGCTTTATTATCATTTTAGAAAGTCTTGCATTTAAACACAATGGTACAGGCTGAGTACAGCGGACAGCATGCTGCCTGTACGCTGCAGTGAAGTGCATGTAAAGCCAGTCATCTGTTCGCCGCTGACAGCTGATCTTGTAGGCTTATGCTTCAGGAAGATAAATTCTTTTTTTCGCTGCAGTGTTAAGGTGATGGCTGATTTGTACAAGTAGCCCACAAGCTGTTTTGGATGCCCCGTCTAGTGTGGGTGGCACTTCTCACACACCGTCGAGGAAAGCTGTGAGAAAGCAGCAGTGTGTTTCTGTGTGTGTGTGTGAGAGAGTTTATGTGTGTTTCTGATGACCTTGTCAGTATTTTGTGAAAGAATAAGCATGAGCATCTTCTAGTTCCACTTCTTTAAAATGTGTAATTATCTCCCAATGGGCACAGATTTGGCTTTTTGAAATAAAGCTATCAGGGAGGAATATTTGCCTGGCAAGAGAGAGATCATCCATTTGATTTATTGCGTATTTTGCCGGAGGTGTTTATTTGGCACGGGCTTTGATAACGATTTCAAAAACATTTCTAAATTTCAGCCACACACTTAATGTGATGATAGGCCTACCTCTCGTTTGGAATTTGAAACACAGCCCGTAATAGGTAGGCAGTTGTTAAAGCACAACCTTTCCAAAGCAGCAGGAGCGTTTGGAACATCTGCAGGCATGTATTGGTACATCGCTCTGCTGTGAGTTATCGCTCCGCGGCGATCAATCAGTACGCCACTGCTGACGGCTTGTCTTTCAAACGCGCTGCAGAAACTTGCTGCAGAGATTTGATGAAATAATGTGAATGTGTGACCGTGCACACAAATCATTTTCATCTGTGCTTAATTAGAAGCAGTGCGAGATTGGTATGTTTTCCAAAATGCGTCCAAAAAGTGGGAGTGGACTCATATTTGACTCCATCGCAGCAGCCTGTCTACATGCTTTTTTTGCTGGCTTTTTGCTATCTCTCTTTGTTGAAGCCACGTGGGACTCAGACACCGAACTCCTCGATAGATAAGCCAAAATACTGGACAGTTTTCATGGCTGTCCATCAAACAGTTTCAGTGTGAACTGCAAATGTCGGTGGATCATCAGGATTCATCCCCTGGAGACACGCCAATGTGTGTCCAATCCACTTTCCAGATGTAGAGATATTTGGCTAAGTAAGTGTAGATTGTGACCTGCTGGCGGTACTAGATAATTACATCCAGTAGCTGTGCAGTCAACGTCATTGTGCCACTGGAGGAAAAGTCATTATGATTCGCCCTCGAATTCGAATACGAATGACTCTGCCAACGTGTTTGGCCCTAGTTGTTGAGATATTTCAACCTGGACCAAAGTGGGGCACCGGCAGGCCTTAAAGCACGCTAAAGAGAAAGATAGAAGGTACTGTAATGAGTTCTGGTCATTGAATGCTCTTCTTGTTACCAGTTAGCTGTAGAGTTTGTAGTGTAGCGCTGAAACTTTCTTAGACATTTGTGGCCTTTTATAAGTTCCAGATGTCTTTCTGAATGTAGAATTCTTTTCTTGTAGGTATATCAGCTGCGTAGAAGTTTAGTAATACTGATTTGATAACTTGAAAAATCGAAATTTGCTGTTAGGTCTGCTGTATAAAGGCCTTTGTGGAGCGTGGGTAGGAAATGCTGCCGTGACCGATCTCATAGAATGATCACTCAGCATGTGACTGGCATCAGCTCGTCTTGGAGAAAAGACCAAGAAAAGACGCGGAAGGGGGAACGGGAACACTGGGAAATCCATACAAAACCAGGTTTCTTTACAAAGCCGGGATGGTGCTGGAATGGGGCTGCAAAGATGAGGCTGCAGTGCATTCTCTGCTTTGGTTGGTCCTTTCCTTCATGACCTCCTGCAATCGTCCTCCAACCGAAAGCCAGCATCACATGCATGGTTCTGTCCAACCGTCACGCATCCCTCCACCAGCACCCCTTTCTCTGTGCCCCAGATCTGTGAGGTCCGCTAGTGACCTCTTTCCCCCTTCCTCATTCACGACAAAGGGGTCCCAAGCATGTTCACACAAACATGCAAACGCACAGAGAAAAACTGGCATGCATGCCTCCCCCCTGCATCTCCCAGTGGCATGCATCCATGTTGGATGTCAGTAATTCATTAAACTCAAATCAGACAACAAGACTTTGCAGATGTTGGTGTTTCCCAACCTTTTGGTCCTGTGATCCCTCATAATGAAGCAATGTGTTCTTGTGATCCATCATTGCCGGTTAGGGCTTGCTCAAAACATGAGTTTTGTAGTGATTCAGATTGATTCATTCGAAGGGATTATCTTAAAGTATTCAGTATTCACCAGAAACAAGCAGGAGAAATCTATATTTCTTTCATATTCCTTTAATCCTGCTGTGACACCTTAGATTTATCATGGGATAAACCACTGGTGTCGAGTTCACTGTGTGTGAGGCTTTATTGTCTTGCTGTGTAATGGGGCTTGATACGTGATCCTTACACCATTTCCTGTGACAAAGAAAGCAAAATAACAAGTCAAAACTCATCAAATCGTCTCGTTTCTCCACAAACACATGGCTGTCCAGTCATGGCGCTCCTCTCCGGTTAGTTCAAAAACTCGGCCCAGCTCATTGGTAAAGCAATGACTGATCTTTTTGTGGAGTGTTTCAATAAATGCCCCTTTTTCTCAAAGCTAGAAGGTCAACAAAGTAGAGTTCTGCATAGATGATCAATGTGAATGAAGCTGTTCTGGAGTTTGTAGTTCAGGTCAGTGGGTTATCGGACCAACAGTCAAATGGCTGCCATGGGCCAGTTATTTGTTCTTGACCTAAACCTGAAGGACAATCAGAGGAGGGGGTTAGACAGCACCTACAATCCAAGGAGGAGTGCAGCTGTAGAGGCTGTTTAGGCCTGTTTACACCTGACATCAACATAAATCTTGGGTGATCCGATCACAAGCTCTAGGCACATCACTTCACACCTGGAATCACAATGTGTCCCAAGTGACCTCTTCTGATCAGCTCTTCCTGCTCTATATTCAAATAAACGAGCTCTTAATTTCCGTTTGGAAAGTCCAGATGTGTTGTTGCTTTTGACTTTGATTAGCCAACACGCTGGGACAAACAGACACAATGTGTTATACACAAAGGAGGCAATAACTTCAAATAAAAGATGTTTAACATCTGCCAAATTTACAAAAAGGCCCGAGTCATTAACAGTTTGTTGTAGACAGATGTGTTTCAGAAAGTTCTCCAAACTCAGCAACTCACAAAATTGTGCGATTTTTAAAGGGAGTCTGGGACGTATTTTCTGTGTTTGTAAAATTTGACGTTCACCATCAATAAAATGTTGTCCTCTTCCATGAATTTAGCGTAAGACATGTCGGCAGGTAGGACGCGGAGCAGCATACATCCCGGGAAAGCGATGCAATGACTAACTGACAATGTTTTGTACAAGGAAAGAAACAACTAAATGTATTGCATTTAACGACCAATTTACAAGGCAGGAATGATTAAGAGCTTTAAGTTTATTCAGCTTCTCCTCACTCATCGACGCTCAAAATTATACGATTTTTTAAGGGAGCCCGGGGATAAATGCGGTTACTAGTTCAACGGGGAAATCAGTTGAAACAATGCGTTCGCAAACATCTCCTGCTTGTCTTGGCAGGTCAGCGAGCCCAGACGCTTCATTTGCATTACAGTGAACCAAATGGAAATCAGACAGCGTGTTTCGTGTGAACTGAAGGACGTCGATGAGGAGGCGTTCGTGTAGCTCAAAGGATGCGGCCGTATGCAGCCCAGGCCGCCTCCGACTGCGGTCTGAGCCGTCGGATCTCGGTGCGTCTCGGGTGCACGCACACCTGTATTTAGAGCTGTCCACATGTAACCGGATCACCCAAGAAGCATGTTAATACCAGGTGTAAACAGGGCATTAGATCTTCTGGTTCCTCTCTGGAAGTCCGCAGCTGACAGATGATGTTTGCGATTTTCGTTTACATTTCAGGGAAAGCCAAATGCTATTTGGCACACATACAGTGTATTCATAGTGCAACACGCTGGAAAAGGAAGGAATTGATTCATTCGAGATCTGGAGGCATTGTAGGTGTTTGTGGATGTATGTTTGTGTGTGTGTGGGGGGGGGGGGGGGGTACACATGTTTAGACAGGACAAATGTTCTGGGAGCTGTGAGATAGCAAAGAACATGTTGTATGACTGAAATGATAGGGTTCCTCATCAACATGATAAATGATTTATGGACGATTTTCCCAACCTCATTCTGCACGCAGACACACTCTTTGAGTCCTCACACACACTGTTTCTGGCAGCCGTCCTCTCTCCTGCCTGGGTGGCCTCGGTGAATCCACCTACAGCAGGGAGCTTTGCTGCTCGGGCATCAAACGTACGCACACATTCACACCCCCAGACACACACCTTTACTCTCACACTGCTTGTAAATCACTCAGAGTACCAATTTATTTCATCCCTGTATGTGAAGTGTGTTCGTCAGTTACTCTAAACTACAGCGAAATGAGCATTAGCAAATCCCCCCAAACAAAAACATTACACTGCTTATTTTTTTGCAGCGTGGTCAAAGTTATTTTAGTTGTTTGGCAGCTTTTAAACAGTTGTCACTTGTTCATTTGGTGTTGTTGTAAGAGTTTCGTAACCCAGTGACCCATTTAAGAGTGCACTGTACGTAAAGTGAAGTGTTCCTCAGCAGGTCCAGCCTCACCAAGTCCAGATTAAAAAACATAAAGATTTAAAGCAACCTGACACCCACTGGGTCATAGGTAAGACGCTTTGTGAAAAAAGGGGCCAATTAACTCTTTTCTGCCTCATTCACTAAGACCCCCACAATGCCTGAGCCTCCTTTGCATCTACAATACCACCATTCACGCAGCCCTCAGGTAAAGCTAACGTATACCTGTAACCCAACCCATGCTAAAGCAGCCTAGCTTCTGATCTGTTAAGCTAACGTTGAAGCAGTCAGAAGCAAAGCCAGCATTCGCCTGCAATTCGATCTAACGCCTGACTTGGGAAGATTTGGGACAGACTGTAAGCTTGAAGTTAGCGTGAAGACGAGAAATCTTAGTTTGTGAGCTTGTCCGAGCTTGGCTTTGGTAGCGACGCAGCCTTTAGCTGCTAGCTTCAAGCTGAGATGACAAGCAGACTGCTCCACCACTACATATTGATATGGCCATATTAAATGACGTGCTGTGATAGAAGACCTCTTGTTGAACCTGAACCTGACCTGTACTGATCTGACTAAACCCGACTGTCATTGCCAATTTTAAGACCCTTTCATTTAATTTGACCGTTAGCTCGCTGGGCTAATTCAGCACGCTGGCTGGCCTCTTCCTCTTACTGCTGGGCGTTTGGTGTCGACTTACAGCACATGACACACGTCTTCAGAGACGGAGCTGTGTTACTCCTGCTCTTCCCCTCTATTTTTTCCTTTCCTCTTTTATCTTTTGTGGCAATCTTCCATTTTGTACTTTCCTAATGTCCTGTGAAGAAGAGAAGATGCGCGTCGTGTTTTTTTATGCCGCTATCATGCCAAAGCCACCAGCATCACAGTTTTACGCCCCCTGATTGACCCCGATCTTGCTCACTCTATCTGCAGTGAGTTTATCTTTCCCTTGGGTTGTGTTTCTCAGCGTCTTCCTTAAAAAATAAGCCCTTGTGTAAGTGGAGTAGTGGGCTCACGCTGCAGCCACCAGCAGGCCTCTGACCTACAAAGTCACCAGGTTTTAACTGTTCCCCAGGGGCCCCTTAAGCCCCTCACATGGAGCAAAGTGGTGTCTGGGGACCGCTGTGTTTAAAACCTCAAAGAGTACCACAGGCTGTCTGTGTGTGTGCGAGAAAGACAATGTGTTTGGGTATGTGTGTGGCCTCTGGTCCAGTTAAAACCTGCACCAGGTTACAATCCATCTCACTTTGTTTGTGTCGACGCGCCGCTGCTCCTGCAGCTCGGAACCCATCCGTCCTTTTGTGAATGCATGCATGCGTGTGTGTGTGTGTGTGTGTGTGTGTGTGTGTGTGTGTGTGTGTGTGTGAGACCCCCTGTAGAGTGGACTGTGGTGGAGAAGATGAGCAGTGCATTGTGATGAGCTGTTTTTACCGTAGCTAAGGGGAGAATGGCATTACCATTCAAAAGGCCTGCTGTCGCGGTTGGAGGGGGTTTAACAGGGTTCCCTGCTCCTCTGTTAGGACCTGATTCTCAGCTGCCTTTACACACCGTGAGTGTGTGTGTGTGTGTGTGTTCATGTTTTTTCAGTTTTTAAGCATATGTTAATCTATAAAATCAATATGTGTATGATAGTTTAAATAAAATGTGTCTATGAATGGAAATACTGTATAAAACAGGAAAAAGTTTCATTGAATTTCACTTTAAACTTGTTAATTTAACCTTAACTCTGCACACTTTACAGCTTAAAATATAATCAGACACAGAAATACATCCATTTATTAGATTCAGTCAAAGGCCTTTTATCCCTCTGCAACATACCAGCACTCATACCGATGATGTCAAAGGCTGGATATCATTTAATACAACTGTGTTTCCAGTAAGACACCTGGCACCGACACTTTGATTTAAATATGCACGTTTTTCTGCAGATCCTCTCTTTTTCATGTAACAAAAAAGCAGCCAGAAGTGACTATTTAAACCCTGAAACTGTCAGATCACAGAAAAAGTGAAGAGTTTCATGTGAATCGCCTGCAGTAGAAAGGTTTTAACAACACACTCTGTCCATGATTACTTTGAGATGTTCAGGACATACTCCTAGAGAGAGATGCTGTCTTGTGGATGAAGCAAAGCTGCGCAAAAGGGGTCAAAGGTCACCTTCAGCTCCCGCATGGCCGTCGTGCAATGACCTGGCATTGTGTGTGTCACTCTCTCTCTGTTTCACACACACACAGAAAAACCTCACTTGTCACTTCGATCAAAGGGTCATCACCTTCTCGCTGCAGAAAAGCAGCGATAGAAGAAGAAATGAGAGCAGGAAATAGACTGAAATGAGGAATAGAGGGACAGAAGGACGGACAAAAAAGATATAAAGAGACGGACGGTCGTATATCTGTCAGTGTCTTTATCTGCAAAGGTCGTGGACTGATTCACACACACACACACACACACACACACACACACACACACACACGCTGAGCTGATGTCAGAGTGCTGAGTAACTTTCATTCGTCTTCAAAAAGGCCGCTGAACTCACCGCTGCAGATCAGATGGTTTCTTAGTTTGTGTGTGTGTGCATTGGTATGTTTCGTGTGTGTGTGTGTGTGTGTGCATGTTTGTGTGTGTGTGTGCATTCATGGGCGACAGAGTCAATAGCCTCACATCAACTCAATTTATTGACTTTTTTGCATCACTATGAAAAGCCGTAAATTACCGGGGCGATCCTCGTCAGTTCCCCTCCCTCTTTCTTCTCTTTCTCTCCTCCCCTCCCCCGCCGTCTGTCTGTCTGTCTGTCTTTCCTTTCTTTCTCTTGTCTTTCTTCCTTCATCTGTCTGTGTCGAGGCTCATTCTGAGGGGGGGGGGGTGGCAGAGGCTGGGCGGGAGAAAGTGATGGGAGTTATAGGGTAAATGTACAGGTGTTCATCCAGAGTGCCCACAGTTCATCAGCTGTGGTCGATGATTAAATATTACTTCAAAAACAGAGTAATGTGCAACACTCAGAAGATGCCCCATCCTCATTTCTGCTCTTTACTCCCCTCTCTTCTTCCTCCTCACCTCATCTCACCTCACCTCACCTCCTTCTCCCCTCAACTATCTGCCTCTTCCATCTCAGACCTGCAGGCCGTTCAGACGTGCTGACGCGTTAAACACGTTTCATCCAAAAGCGCTAAACTGATCTGATGTGGTCATGGTGCTCTCAGTGAGTGTGTGTGTGCATGCGTATGTGTGTATGTGTGTGTTCAGAGACCTACACATCATCTACCTATCACCTGTTCCAGGTAATTAAGATAATTTCAACAGATGTCTCCCATTGGAGTGAGAGAGTGTAATTATAGAGGTATTTACAGAGAAAGAGAGACTGTGTTTGTGTGTGAGACACGCACGCACACGCGCGCACACACACACACACACACACACACACACACACACAAGGCTGACTGATTGACAGGACCTGAGTTGACAGTCAGAACTGGTGTTCATGTTAATTCCTGTGGGAGTTACTACAGGACACGCTCCTGTTTATGAAGCCTCGGGTCAAAATAACGAGCAAAAAATGTTTAAATGTTGAATTGAGATCTTTCAAAAATACACAAACAGCACTGGAACAACATTTTGTTTTTATTAATAGTATATTGGCTCTTTTATTATACAGTACCAGGGCATTAACGGAGAGTTGTCCCTCAGTAACCTCCTGATGACAGTTTACTGAGAGTAACTAAGGGAGGGTGCAGGGCCAGAAATATTACCGGCTGGTTAGAGGAGTACTTTCTGGATAATACTACAAACAAATCAGTTTGAGCTTCAGACCACAGCAGTTTTCTCCAGCCTGCTTTGGAAACACAAACCTGTCTGTGGGGAAAACAGAGCATCAAATGTCTTGGTTGTTTTCCTGTTTGCTCCGATAAGATCGTTGTGTTCTTTGATTTCTTTCACAATGCTTTGCTGTGTGGTGTATTCCCAATTGTTGCAATATCCTCTGGTCTTTTCCTCTTTTACACCTGATACCGGTTCCCTCTTCGTGCCATCTTCTCATCCCACATGCACTTGTTCGAGTTTGTTAAAAAGAAAAGGCTGAGTTGCATGTATTTTGTGAGAACATTTTACATGTTTCAGACCATTTTACATCATTATCAGTACCGTATCTGTGCACAAAAAATTGGAAAAGCTAGACCAGACAGGTAGAGAAAACCCTGCACTCGTCATGGCAGACGTCGTAGTAAAATGTCTGTTGTGACGTGACGACACTTTTGCTTGACCAGCGACGACTGACGGCCTGAAAGTGAAATTGTAGTTGACCTCTTCGCCAAGTTTGAAGTTTTCGCTCCAGCGAACGGCGCTGAGGAACAAACAGATCACGACAGGCTCCAACACACTCTGTTTGGAAAGTTTGCCTCAGAACATTCATGGCGACTGTCTGCATGTGTTTGTGCAGACATTGTGCATGTACGGTGAACCTCAGCATGCGCGCTGATTAACTGAAAATGTAAATGGCACAACGTTAAAAGCATGCAAAGATAAGGAAACACACGCCCGTACACTCTCACCTGAACACACACGCTCTGGTTCAGATCTATGCACGCACCTCGCAGTGTTGAATTGCAGTGGCGCAGAACTGCAAATGGAGAGACGTGAAGGTGTCGGTGGTACACGCAACCAGCCAGCTGCTCGGCCCGCTGCAGACATGTCCATGCAACGCTCCCTCAGCGATGCTTAGCGATTAAGTACTTGAAGATCCCAGTTCTGAGCGCTATTTGCAAATATCACCTCGTGTTTGTTTTAACCTGCCTGGAGTTCCAGATGGTCACGGTTAAGTGCGCCAGGGCGATTCAGGTACTGCCAGTGGAGTTGTCAATCACACAAAAGCACACTGAAGTGACTTTTCAATGCCTTTCTGTGATTGTGGGAATGTTTACTGTGGCGCCAACGTAACTTAAAACAAACCATAGAAGGTATTTGCAGATGCCGTGTGACCCAGGTCTGGCCTGCGCAAAGCCGAAAGCCGACGTGGAACAATGCTGATATGCACAAAGGTAGACGCACAGAAAAAGACACACAAAAAAGGTTTGGACAGACAGGAAATGTTAAAGACAAATGCATGACATTCCTGCTTTGATTGGACGATGCATGAGACACATGTGCACGCACGGACAGGAAATTTACTGTATGTGTCCTAAATTCCCGTTTTTATAGGTATAAGGCTAAAAGAAACAGGCAGGTACACCTGTGTAAAGAAACGTCCAGGTGAACATCCAGCCAGGATATGACCGGCGCTGTCTCACTCTCTGCTATACGGTTTGTTGTCGTTGGCTTGGTATCCGTGTGTCGACGCTGGCATGCATCGGGGATTTTATCCAGTGACTGATACAGCGAAACCCTCCCGCTGATAATATCCTGTCATCTTTGTTTTCACTCACTTCCTGACTTCCACACATTCATAACATTCATATCAGTCACGATGAAAGCAAAATGACACCTCACCGGAGGCTCGGAGCGCCAAGGTGCACCTCGAACCTAAGAACTGGGTGCTAACAGGGCCAGTAAACAAGAACACATTCTCTGTACGTCAACAGCTTGAGTGTTTTAATGGAGGAGAGTCGTTTTTTAACTGATGGAAAAATCGTGATTCTTCGTCTTAATCCTCTCCAAAACGAGGAAGAGATGGAGATGATCTTTTGTAAACTAGTTACTAACCTGTTTGCACAAAATCCTCACAAGATTAAAAACTATTTCTGGGGGGACTTAGGGGAATATGTAGGCCTTACTGTTTGTTTGACTTCTGATTTTTAGCTGATCAGAACAAAGATGGTGTTTATTTGCTTGTTCATTACATTGACTTTGAGGCAGCTCATATTAAGCCAGTGTTTCCTGGATCCATTTCAGACCACAGAACCTGCTTCACTGTCCCTCTGTGATCCTCAAACTCCCAGATTTTCAAACGTTCCTGTAATAGGTCTCCCCCAGACCATTAAGCCCAGTGATCCGGACCCCCTGCAGCCGACAACATGACATTCCTGACCTCCGCGGTCCACTCGGATCCACCCGCCTCTCCCCGCTTCCATTCCTCACGTGACTCCGTCCTCCCTCTGTTTCAGGGTCAGGGAGTTGTAGGAAGGGATGAAGGTGAGGGAGGGTGATGGTGACCGAGGAGCGTTTTGTTGTAATGATACCAAGCTTTGGACTTTGATAGCTCAAACTTTTATTTTCATATTTTTCACCAGTTTTGAACTGGAGACAAAACTCAACACTGAAATGGGTCTTTTGCAGAAGTATATGGACAATTTACATCAAGCTAAGTACTTTTAAGACCAGCTTTTCCTTTGCAGAACTTTGTCAAGACCTTAATTCATTTTCCAAAACTCCCACAAACTTTCAAGGATTTTCAAGGCCAAGGTCCAAGCCTTGGAATAATGTGAAGAAAGCAAGCGAAGCGTGGAGTGAGTGAGTGAGGCCGGCCGTTTGTTTCAAAGGGAAAGTGTGTCAGGAAAGGCAGCAACACACTCACACACACACACACACACACACACACACACACACACACACACCTTCCATACACTCTCACAGTGGTGAGGGACAGCTATGCACGTCTCCTGTCCTGTCATGTAACTCATGAGGAGATAGAGGAGACATGCAAGATAGAGGAATGTATGTCACACACACACACACACACACACACACACACACACACACACACACACAGAGTCTTGGCAGCAGGTGAGGTGATGAGTTCTATACAGCCTGATGCTCTGAGTTTGGAGGTATGAATGGTTGTTTTATATATTAGACATTGTAACAGAGTCATTTGACAGGATATTAATCACATGTGCAGCTGACAGCCGTACGTTTGTCTGTGGTTTCCAAAGTCATATTTTACAGAACAGAAACATGGCGACACACCTTCTTTCCGTCTTTTGTCTTCATCGTGTCCCTCCTGATGTTTTATTGGAGCTTTTATTGTCGTCCCTTGGCTCTCGGGACCGCAGCCTTGCTTTGTGCCGTCACTGTCCAGACTCGCTAATGCCGGGCTGAGAGCCTTAATGGTTGATGAAATAGCAGGAGAGACAAACGCGTCTGGGGCTGGTTCAGCCAGTGCAGCCATTTACATCAGTCATTTTAAACACAGTGTAGAACAAGTGGAGTACCTGAGGGGTGCAGGCTTACACACCTGGTTTGGAGCTGTCCTTCTCTTCCTGGGTCCCATCATCCATTTGTCTTCATCTTTAGGGGCATCGTCACTCGCCTCACCTTTGGCCCCGTGAGAGCAGGGAACATCTGGAGGGGAATCATTTGGCTTCATGATTGATTTTGTCGACCCTCGTCAGCTTATCGTCTCTGTCTGTGAGGTCACATACCGAGCAGAAGCTAGCGTTAGCACGCTAGCATCAGCCCAATCGGTTAACACTGGCCTGATTCTGAATTGCTAAGTCGACTTAGCAATAAGTCGACTTAGCATAAGAACTTCTACCGCTGCGTTCATCTCATCCATGCCTGCTGCCACATTTCTGTTGCCATTTTCCATGAATGTATCTATTTGGCTAAGCTAACTACGTAGCAGGACGACTGTCTCTCGGGCAGCGAAAAGAGGCTAAGAGGTAACAGCTAGCTTAGCTTCATCAAGGAAAAGCTATATTTTTCACATATTGCATCCTTTGCAGCATGCAGATTATTAAACACTGTGGCTCAACAGGTGATTCTTGGACGTACGTTTTAGCTTGCTAGCCAGAGATGAAAAAATTGCTGATTTTTGGCTTAGCGAATTGGTGGAAGCTAACTTTTACGTGAAACTTGGCTCATGACGTCTTAGACCAATCCTGGACACCTCCAAAAGACTCTTTGCTGCTGCATTTCATTTCCACATTGGTGCTTCTTCTCTGTAAATATGCTGTTAGCATGGAGATAAATGCAGGAAAAATACAACAGAGCTCCTCCTGCACAGCATGTACGTAACAGTGAGTTTTCTTTTTTGCTGTAGTGACGTACATTGACTGTTTCTGATGAATGAGCATCATCAGTATTACAAAGACGGTCCGAGCAGGACCCGTGAAGAATAAAGAAGCAGGAAGAGAAATGTCGGAGCTCACATGCATCTGTTTTGGGATGCGGATGATTGAGAGTGAAAGTAAATCAGATAAAGAAGATTCCTCGGATGAATGTGAGGGCAGTATCTGAGACACATAAACAAAAACAGTGGAGGGACGCTTGGAACTGGAGATTTGGCAGTCAGTGATTATAAGGTGAGAAACTGGGCTATATTTAGACCTGCATTGCGTTGCGCTTAAACCAGCATGTTTCTCTGCTCACATCCCACAGTTAGCCTCTAATATGTGCAAATACACACTGGCAGAGTTTCAGACTGCGATGGCTCAGGCTCGCTTTTGAATTTGATCTTTTACAAAGTCGTCCGGATTTAGACTGGAGGAATTTAGCGATTTAGCTCACAAAATGTGACATTAAACGAGTGACATAACCCTGAAAACGTCCTGTAAGCTGCTCCCAGTTCTAGTAAATACATCTATGGTATTATTAAGTCTGGCCTTTTACTGCATCTCAGATCTTTTCCGAATCCCTCGTGATCTGACCCGCAGCCTCGCTCCCTCCTAACCTTTAATAAGCAGCTTAGACACAGTACGTGATGCCCAAAAAACCAGGTGGGATTGTCCCAAAAGAGCAGCGTCTTAAAACGGATTGCCCAGTCAAGTGCACCCCGTTGTCATGTCAGATATGTGTTGTTTGTCTGGTCGCGGGGGCAACGTGTCTTGTTGCCAGGTCTGTTTGGTAACATCCTCCTCCCGCTCGTCTTACACCCCGGATTCAGACCCGAGTCAGTGCAGCAGAGGGGTATTTGTGGAGGATGATTTCATACGTTAATGACTTGTAGCACACACACACACACACACACACTCTTTTTCTGCCTTGTTGTTGCTCAGCGTGTGGACCAGTGTTTGTCAAAGCAGGGTTCAGCAGCTAATATGAGGTCATTTGATAAGCGGACGAGGTCTCAGGATCTTTCTGTGACCAATACGCAGCGACGGAAAAAGTGCTTAAAAGTAGTAAAAGCAGCTGTTTGAACAACAGAATGAGCTTAAAAGCATTACATTTTGCAGAATCTCAAAAAACTCTGCGTCAAAATTGTACATGTACCTCATATATATTTAGATTTTCAGTTAAAACACACAAATATACTAACTCTTTCTGTCAGGACTCAAACTGGGGGGCCTGAACTGATAAATTCAGTCGCTTCAGCCCTTTTCTGATCCTGCTGTCTACTTCTGATTCATCTCATCTTTCATCAGCAAAGCCACATTAATCCCATCTAGAAACCCATCTCAGTAATTACAATGATTGCGTTCACAAATCTGTTGACAACTCCTAATTACCGCTCCAGGAAACATTTAACGTGTTTACCGTTTTGTAATCACTTTAATCGGGGTCGTATCTGAATATGGAGCTCTCTCTGCGACACGTAGACTTTTGATACGCCCTCAACTCATCGGAGCTCATTCGGCATCCGAGTGCAATGCAGCGTTTCCCAGCTTTTGCCAAACTATCCTAAATATCTCTCAGCAGATGCCTGCGCTCCTCTCATGGATACTGCAGACTGGGACGCGGTATGTGGTGGGATGTTCAGAGCGATATATGGCCTCCGCTGGCTCCATGCACTCATTACGGAGACTGTTCAATTACACATGGTACATGTGAAAGAAATAGTTGGATGCTGCTCGCATTGCAGTGCACCTAGATACCGAAAGGGGACGATGGTAAATTCTGGTCATATAAAGGAAAAGCTGGCAGGATGCAGACAGCTGGAAATCACTGCAAAGACACATTTATACATCAGTGTCTGAGTGCAGTGTGAACGGGCTCTTTCTTCACCCATACGTTGGCATTAGCGGGGATTTATTTCAGAAACCGTGCAGGAATGTGTTCTGGTGCAGAGAGACTTTAGCATTCTGTGACCCTCAGCTCTGGCTTGCAGGCTTAAACCCCAGAATCCACACATTGCGTTGGAGTCTCATAACTTTGTAGGAAATGGCTGCACTGATTCGCACTTTTTCGTGTTCTTTGTGCTCACATTGCGTGCAAGCAGGTTTTTTTTTTTGTCTGCCTGTTCCAGTAGATATTGGCAAAGCCTCATTTCGCTTCAACACGCCAAACCTCCCAACCTTTCCCAGATTAAAAAAAAAATCAGCCCCAAGTCCAAACTCTGCTGTGATTCCTATTATTGCGAACATCACTGCAGGCGAGCCGTTGTCTACGGTATCCAGATTGATGTTTTTTTAATAATAGAAGTATGTCAACACAGTCTAGCCTCCAGGTATCAGAGACATTTCCCCACTGCTTCTCCCGTCTGTCTCAGAGGTTACTCCAGCTCTGTTGCAGCATGCTAAAATATGCATGCAAACTCTGCTGTGCATGTATTTCTTTCCTTTTTGCATCACTCAGATTAAGGGTTATTTGTTGCTAAGTCGTTTCTGACTTTGTTTGGACTAGCAGAACGAGCCGTTTGACTGACGTTTCTCCCTTTAAGGCACAGGAAGACCAGCAGTACAATCACAACCAGCAGCTGTAACATCAAAGGCTGCATTCATTCAAGTCGAGATACATTCAGTGATAAATGTCTGGAATCGTAGTGAGATGCAGAGATTCCCGTCTGTAGTTTCCTTATTGTCCGAAGGCGATAAGAGTTATTGTACTTAAAGGAGTGTCGCTCTGGAGTAAGACATGCAAAGAGTTTACTTGCAACTTAACAAATATTTTGTTCCCAAATACGATGCTTGAAGAAGAAGACGTGAAGAGTTTCATTCCGAATTAAGACAGCAAAAACACTTAAAGAAGATTTTTACTCCCAAAACGAAAACTTGCCTCTGAGATGATTTGCACAAAGCAGTTTCCTTCAGTAATAACTCACAAAGAAGAAATATGACACTCAAAGAACAGTTTGACCTCAAAATATGACTTTTAGAAAATCTTTGCATTGAACAGAATATGCAGAAAGCAGTTTAGGATCAAAATAACATCCGGTAATGAAGAGTTTTGCAGACACGCAGAGCAGTTTTGATCCAAAATAAGACACGAGAAGAAGAGCGTCCGATGTGAAACGGCTCTCAGCGTCATGAGTGACTCCATTAGCAGCATTTCTGGCCCTGGCTGAACCCTTAACCCTCCGCTGTGCTTTATTCATGGAGCTGTAAACCCGAGATGACAGATGTTCAGGCAGAAGAACTGCAGTGTTTGTTTAAGGTGGTCGTTCTTTGCGTTGGCACTTTAATCCGCAACTTCCTCCCTCATTGTCAGCCTCACCACCTTAAAGTCGAAGCCACAGGAAGGAGCTGCGCCTTAAACGATGTCACCTACAGTGCTTTACTTTCATCATCGTTAACCACAGCCGCCGCTTCCGCTTCGATTCCTCCTCAGAGCTGCTTCTTCACCCGTGTTGACTGTTTCAGGCGTTCGTGTAAATACGTTCATCGCCTCAGGACCCCCAACACTAAAGAAAGGCATCTCGCGACTCCTCTCTCATTATTTTGGGTCTGCATGTGTGTGTTTGTGTGTGTGTGTGTGTGTGTGCGCATGCCCTCCCTTCACAGTCTCAGGTGGGAGTCGACAGCTGTATGATTTAGCGGAGAGACCTTGGAGTGGGATAGAAAAGGAAAGCTCATTTCCTCCTCCTCCTCCTCTCCTCCTCCTCTTCTCCCCTGACTGTCCGTCATGAGAAATGATGGCCCCCTGCTTTCTCTCTTAGTTTATCACCCAAAATCTCCCATTTCTCTTTTTCTTTTGTGCAAACTTTACCTTGTAGCTGCCCCGAATGTCTGAATTTAAACCTCACACGGACTGAAATGAGGTGAAGTAATGGATGAATTTCGGTGGATTTTAGCTGCAGAGTTCAAAACATCATAATGTATGATCATGTAGAAATAATTGAGCCCCCTCTCCGTCCTTCAGCGTTCCTGAACCCCCCCTCCCCCTCGTCTTCTTTCAGCCCGTCCCATTCACAGCTTCAGGCTGTATTTTACTGGTTCCCATCAAAGTCTAATGGTCTGTAGGTAACTCTGTTGTTCTCTCACCAACCCTGGCCTCTCCTCTGTCACTCCCACACACACACACACACACACACACACACACACACACACACACACACACACACACACAATCGTGCCCGGCTGTGTGTTCAGGAGAGGAGAAAGAGGTGGATCAGATCACAAAAGAAGGAGCGTCAGGGTGATATTTTAACCTCACCATGCTGCTTTAAGAGCTGCTGAAAAGCTGATTGACTGGAGGGGAGGGGGGGGGCGTCTATAGCATAGCACGGCGGGGAATTTTTTTTCCGCCCGCAGGCGACTTATATGGACATACTCGAACCCGGGTTGTGTTTGTGTGGCTCTGCGTTCCCACACACACACACCTCATTACACTTCTTCGGCGGCTGAGACTAATCTCGACCTTCAACATGCAGAAATGCTTTCAAAGTGAAGCAGAAAAGGTTTTCTGGGGTTTTCAGGGTCTGTTTCCGTCTGCGTTTATGCTAAGCTAAGCTAACGGCTTTCCCATCACAGCTCTGATGTTAATATTCTCACCTGAGTCTCAGAAAGGAAGCACATCCTCCAAAATCTGAAACTCATGTGGACACTCACTGAAATGCACTTTCTTTGATTTGGTTTATGTGCTACTTTTTGAAGGAGCTTGTCCTGTTAAACTTTATTGTCTAAAACATGAAAAAACAGTAGAATCATGAGTACAGGCTTTAATAGTCACAGTAAGAGCAAACCAGTACAGCCAGTTTGACTTAGGATCCCCTTAAAGACCCTGAGAAATAATATTTAAGGTTCTTATCTTGAGTATTTAGATGTGGAAATCCTTCTGTTTTCTACTTCTGTCCAATGGCAGAATGTGTGTCAGGACACATCGTGCACTCACTCTGAGTCACTCGGGAACTGCGTCACGTTTAAGGTCCCGTCTTTAGCTCGGGCTGTTACAGAACGTTAATATTTACTGGTGTTCATCTGAGACTCAAGATAAATACTGATATTAAGAAATTCTCCAAACTCATTCAATAAAAAGCCACAGAACAGAGGCGGTGTGTTGTCTAGTTTATGGAAAATCTCAAGGTCCTTTTCAAGGGTCCTTGAGAGTGCTGGCCAAACTGACACAGCTTCACTCCGTCCAGTGTTGTGTTGTGTCTAACGGCTTATTTCAGGACCGTTCCCTGACTTTTGGGAGCTCTTACCATTTATGGACATTCCAGTGTCCTCCAGGACGGCCTTGAACCACATCAGACCGAGGAGACTCCCTCAGAGCTCGATGACAAATTCCACTTTTTTTAATGCATTTAATCGGTTTTATAGAATTTGGGAGGATGAATCTGTAAAAAAAGAGAGAGAGAGCTTACAGATCACCTCACATGCGTTTTCCATTTAAGGACATCACACTGTGCTGCACATCTGTTAACATCACAGCTCTCATCATCAGAGGACTCACTGGACCCTGAGAGAAGCTCTCAAAATCGATCAAAAAGTGGCTGCAAGTTCCACTTTTTAGGCTTTGAAAATACAGATATGACCTTTGTAGCATCCTGTGGCGTTTTATGAAAGTGTTAAAACCTCTAAACTAACATACAGACTAGATGATAGAGCCTTTTAGGCTGCAGGCCAAAGAGAAAGGATGAGATTTAGGGAGTCAAACAAGGAGGTTTTCTGACCTCCCTGCAAAGCCAAAAAATGATCCATCACATCACCATCATCCATTAGATTTCACTCTACGATGAGACCGACCCCGCCCGTCTGGGCCTCCGAGCAGGTTAAAACAAACGCTGAAAATTATCTGAAGCACCGCTGACTTTAACAGACTCTCCCGCACTGCAGCCCAGTCAGTTAGTCACCGTAATAAGAGAGACTTAATGGACCGAAGCTGCTGCCGTTCGTCAGTCAGGAGGGTAAAAGTGAAATTTATTGGAGTGAACAATTCCTGTGGTCTTATTACACTGCTGCGGGCTCTCCCAGGTGTGTGTGTGTGTTTGGGGTCAGCAAGTGGAATTTCCCCCCTGTTTGCCATCAGACGGCGGGGGGAAGCGATGCACTTGTCTCCCTGAATCCCCCCTCGCGTCGCCCCCTGTGGTCGAAGACTTGCACCGGCAGGTCGGGGTACATCTGATGGGGCTTCAGTGTTTTGTCTCCCTCTCCTCAGCTCACCTTTTTCTTTTGGGAAAGAAACAGACGCGCACCCAGCGGTGAGTCAGAGGTCCCTGTTTAACCCTTGTGGTTTCGATGCATCTGTCTGCCTGCACGGTAGCCACATGAGCAGACTGCGGTGACGGCGAAATGCACGCTCTGTTATTTATGTGGGCTCCGGTGTTTGCACAGGCGGCCCGGCTTCAATCAGCAGAGAGCCAGACGACACAAGAGGGAGATGCAGCTGATGGACGGATGGAGGATGACTCAGCAGAGGGAATTTTTGTCTGACTCGTGAATCCGCTGATCTAATAGGTCTCAGGGCAGGGGAGGAATTTTAGGTGGCGGTTGGAGCAGCGTCTGGCGGCGGAGGGGAACTTTAGCCACAACTAAAGGTTAATCAGGCTTGTGGTTGGCGCTGTTTTGGCAGCATGACCTGACTCACCGAAGAATTAAAGAGTTTGAGGAAATTGAGGGATAAGTGGAGTGAGATGTCACATTTCAATAACATATAGAAGTGCTAATTTAAGAAACTCAGCTCCTTACAACTTACATTTTTCTTTAAAAATGTGAAATATAATAGTTCCCCCGGCTGTGATTTTGTTTTTTTAACTTCTTTCCTTACCACAACTATGCTTTGTTTAGACAAACCTTTGCAAAAATAATCAGTTGACATGTTAATTAGTGAGCTTTAGAGGTGCTGGTTGGTGGGTTTTGTCACCTTCAGAGAGCCTGGCTAGTTGTTTCCCTCTGTTTCCAGTGTTTGTGCTAAGCTACGCTAACTGTCACCTGATTCCCAAGATGTCAAACTCTCGCTTTAAAATGTTCAACTACAGTCCAGCTGAAAAGACGCTAAAAAAGAAAGACAGGACACGTGTTTTCTTTCGGGCTTCAGGTGTGGAATTCAGCAGCACGCTCACATGGGAGGCATCACACACACTCAAACACACACACACACACACACACACTGACAGATGGGTACAGTACATGCCCTGTAAATGCATGAATGTACACCATGAACTACAGAAGTCTATTCAGAGACACATACCTGCTACGTGCCACGCTCTTCGAGTACACACACACACACACACACACACACACACTCGGGTGAAATCTGTGTCCAAATTCCGCCAACCCTCTGTTCACACCACCTCGACAAGGGGAAAAAAAGCGGAGGAGTGAAGCTGCACCTCTGCTCGTGAGACTTCCGTTGCTAAAAATAGGCCCTGGTTGGCAGCAGCGGTTGGCAGTGCTCGGCGTTGTTTGGCAGGGCGGCGGGATACGGTGAGGTAACCTGAGGTGCGCGCTGGCTCGGCGATGCTGCAGCTTTTCAAGAAGACGAGCTTGTAGGCAGAGCTCAGCCGGTTTCTGACGGAGGCTTTGGAATTTAGAGGATGTGGACTTCTTAAAACAGCCACGAGCGAGGAGATGGTTAGCTTAGCTTAGCTTAGAGACTGGAAACAGGGGGAAACTGCTAGCCTTAAAATGACAAGTTGTGGTTTTTCAGAGTTGTAGAAGCATTCGCTGCCTCCACTCTTGCACTCTTTAAATGAGTATTTCTGGAAATTTGACCGTTGTGTCAGCTTAGTTTTGCTCTGCGCTTCACGATGTGTGTGTCTCAGGTGTTATGTTCCTGCACCGCCACATGTTTAACAGTTCAAAGAGCGGCTCATCTGTCCTGTGGGCCCGAACTGGAGACCGGCGGAGGTGAGCATCGTCCTATGTGATCTTTACCAGGCCGTCATCCTGGTGCACTGCCTGCAGCTACACACACACACACACACACACACACACACACACACACACACATTTCTTTGTATCACACACAGGTAGACACACAAACATACTTGCATTAGGGACACAAGTACACACACACACACACACACACACAGCAGTGTTTGGGGGCATTTCTTCTTTCAGGCGGATCTATGGAGACACACTGATCGGTTTACACTTGTTGTTCAGAGGAAACCTTAAACTACACTGGTTAAGGCGTGTGTGTGTGTGTGTGTGTGTGTGTGTGTGTGTGTGTGTGTGTGTGTGTGTGTGTCCCTGTGGGCCCTTTAGGCGCGGACAGAGACAACTTTCTTTGCTCTTCTGATGCACATTAGCCGTATCTCAGATTTCTGCCCTTTAATATATGAGCTGTAATTGCTGTCCTATTGTGACGTACAGACAAAACACACACACACACACACACACACACACACACACACACGTTCTCCACATACATGTACACATTTCCCCCTCCTCAGTCCTTTTTGCACTCGTCCCTCCGAGGTACAAAAACAGCAATCACACAGGTGAAACCAGATCTTGTTTCAGGGTGTTCCTCTCCTCCATGGCCTCCTCCGCTCCTCCCATCATTCCCTCCACCTCCCCAGAAGATTGTTTTCGCGCCATCTTTCCTCCATCTCTCCCTCTTTCCTGCCTCCATCTGTACCTGTTGTACTTCCTACACCACCCTGGTGCTTCTTCCCCTCTATCACTCCTTGTTTTAATCGGTTTGCTCCTCCATTATCAGCCTCCGTCTCGCCATTCACCTCCCCTCTCCGCTTCGAACGCCCCTCGTCTCCCCTCCGGGCGAGGGGCGTTCAGTGTAGTTCAAAGGGGTGATTATCGTAGCTCTTATCACAAAGGTGGGCACTGTCACTTTGTGTGTGTGTCTTTTCATGCCAGCATTTGATGTATGTATTAAATACACTCTGCTGCTGTGTATTCTGCCATATTCCTGCAATAAGTCTTATTATGAAGCTTCTAATCTTCAGTTTTGCTAAGAAACCTGTGTAATCGCCTTATGAGGCTTTGATACCAGAATGCATTATGCTGTGTTTCTGCTTGTTTGCCCCATTTTTGTTACAACGAGGCTAAGAGCCTGCAGCCATGCACTGTGAGTATGTTCTTTGAGCTAAAATGCTAACGTTAGTGTGCTAACATGCTCATAATGATAAGCTAAGCAAATATGATTAAGCTCAGTGTAGCATGTTAGCAGGCTACAGCTGAGGCTAAAGGGAATTTTCCAGTTCTTTATGTGCATTGTTTTGATTATTTTTTGGCTTTGAGTCCATCCGTCTGTCGCCATCGACTGCGAGCAAAACAGAATTTTGTTTAAGTGTTGTTTTATCGATCTTTGACCCTTAAAAACTGCTCTGTGCAGGCTGTTGGGAGTATTTCAAGCTAATAAAAACTTCTCTGGAAGCTGTGACAAGTTAATTCCATATTTACCACTCTGCAGTTCGTCTCCCATAGTCCTCAGCTCTGGTCATACTCACCAGCTGATGTTAACATCATGCTCCTCTAATGGATCCCCCAGTCTGCCTGTGTTTTGTAAATGTTATCTTTAGCATCGTATGTCTTGTGGGCTCTCCGTTGTTACACTAATTGAAATCAAATCATAAATATTCTTTGTTGTCTAGTACTGTTTCATCATAAATAGCGTCCTGTGGTGTAATGTTACGAGTCTGCGTCTCGAGCCGGCCGAGCTAATTTGTCAAACTGTCTAAACATTTTGTGGTCGCATATAAAGTTTGTTCTACCGACACTTGAAAGGGGAAGTGATTTATCAGAGTAATAATCCCCTCAGTGACACAGGCGCAGGTTGCACAATGGGAAGAGTTACAGGACAAAAGCAAACCAGACGCTCGAACAGAAGAGGGATGTTTACTGACAGAACCTCGTATCCACCTGCTCACAGCGAACAGTCGTACAGTCGTTGGCGGTCTGTGTGTCGGCTGCCAACACGCCGTGAGACAATTCAAAGATGTAGATAACGGAAAGAGTAACAGTCTCTGCCTTTGTTTGCTCGTAATGAAGAGGTGTGAGGTGCAGCTCGGAGACGTTTGTCAGGGAAATCCTTTTCTTTATTTTACCTTCTTAGCAGCCATCAACTCACAGCGTCGCCGCTCTGTTTGTACCACTGTGACTGTCCCTTCAGCGTCTCTGGGTTTAGAAGGTCTTTGTGAGCAGTGATGCAAATCCAACACATCCTGGAATCGGTTAACTGACAGTAACTCCTAAAACAACAAATATGACTGTTGGAGAGTCCCAGCGGCAGGCGTACCAGACCTTCATAATCATGTGGTTAGCATTGTGAAATGGTTTGTTCAGGTTTAGCCACCAAAGCTAGTTGATTAGTTGGCTTAAAATAAGTACATTGCTTTCGTAATTAGCTAAGTGTTACATAAGTTAAAATAGTCAACAATGACTTTCAGGACATGATTAGCGGTCTCCAGGGTGAAAGTCCCATGTTTGTTTGACCCGTCCATCCACCCCACCGTCCTCCATCTGCAGACCGGGTGCAGAATGTCCGTGTATGACTGAGCCGATCGATTCATGATGAGCATGAAGTGCATCTGACTTCCAGGACACCAGAATTCACATCTCAGACGTCCACGGTCTTTCTCAGACCTTATCCAGATGTTTTGGTTGTCTAACCCTCACTGTGCCTTTGCCATAGTTGGTGTTTTTGGGCAGGACAGGGTGGCAAACTTTTCTATTGATCTGGACTTCAAAGCTAAATGCTAATAAACACACACATCACTTGACTCAGCTGAAGAAACCTGTGGTCGTTTTCAGCCTTTCAGGAGCAAAGTCGAGCAGCTTCGCCTTCACTTTAACCACCATCTTTTTTTCCGTCTTAGTGTTGTCTCATCTCACAAGTCAAAACATGACATTCACCAAAAAGACTGTGGTGACAACTGCTCTTTTTTTTCCTCGCCATTTCTTTGTGCCAATGCTTCCCCTCCCATCTGTTGCTGGCTTGTTGGCGTGTAATTTATGACTGATTTACACCTAAACACACATTTCATCTGCTCCATTGCTCACGCGGCGTTCTTCCCCTTCTTTGTCTGCACTCTTGTCCGGACAGCGGCTTGCCGTTTGTTTTGGCTCCGACCTCGGTCCCTTCCTTTGTCTCGGTCTGCGCCGACTGCAGATTTTTGCTGCATGCAACGTCTCGGGGATCTTTTTATTGCCGTGGGATGACATCATTAGGCTGGCGTGAATCTGCCTGTTGCCGGTTGTTTGCGCCCGTCTTGCCAGTGGGCAGCCGGCCGCCTTTGCTGGCGCGCTGAGAGTTAAGGAGGTTTGTTCCAAGTGTGTCTGTCTGCGCTGAAGCTGGAGGATGCACAGATAAATTTAGACTTCGACTGGGGTCTGTCTTTCAACACGGCAGGTTATAAAAATGATGATTAATCATTTCCACTGGCAGTGCGAGAGCTGATCGAAACAATGGAAAAAACTTTACAAGCTAGGGGAATCCCAGCTTTATTGTTGCACTGAAAGAATTATGTGTTTGCCAAAAGGGATGTCTTCATGTCTCCATATGTGAGTTATGCTGATTTTTATTGGTTTCTGTGGAAGTTTAAGAATGGATCCATGCCTTTTCTGCTCCTTCCGTCTTCCACTAAGGTGTTTCTTCAGACACCAAGCAGACCACTGCAGTGATTGTTGACCCTGCGTGTACTTTACAAATGATGCCCAGTTCTATATTTGGTGCTTTGGGTCTATTTTCACGTCGGCGTCCTGCAGTCAGACTGGATTTACAGCCTCGACTGGAGAGCAGGCGTGAGAGAAACCAAACCCCGACCGGAAGCTCATGTTCCGACGATGTGGACGCTCCAGCGCTTTGGCTGCAGCTCTGAATACCAGCAGCAGCCTGAGCTTGGTGCTTTAATAGAAATAGACGGAGATCATGTGACCTCGGAGAGCCGCCCCTTCCTGTGAGGTCACACTGGTGTCGATTGTCTGGCGACAGTATTTCTGTCCACAGCTGAGGTGAAGGCGATGACTTTGAATTGATTCAAGGATCAAAGTTCTGGACTTGATGAATAACCTCGTTCTGGTTTTAGTTCTGGTTCTGGTTCTGCTCTCTCTGACTTTTTATTAAACATGAAGTTACACAGACTCGTTAAAACTGGTTAATTGGACAGTTTTGACGACTGTCATCCCGCATCATCAGGACCCACGTGGGGGAATCAAATATCGCCGACTGACAGAAGTTTACGCAGCACTTAACTGCTTCTGGTGTGTATGTTTATATTCTCCAGCGTCACAAAGCGCTCAAGAAGAAATAACTGATTATTTAGTATCTCTAGACTCAAATCGACCGCATGTTATGAACGATGGCAGGTAGAGACAGGAGGGGAAGGAGACGTCTCGTGCTGGAATGAGTCGGGGGTTATTAACGAAGGATCGCTGTCACACACATGAGCCGACGGCGTAAACAGAGTAGGATACAAACGCTGATAATCAGGGAGAATATCTCTGCTTGTATCCAAATATACAGGGATTATCAGATCAATAATAAGACTTCCTGAACCGGTGAGTTGTTCACAGTTTAGCTTTGGATTCATCATGAATCAGTCATAAAAACCTTCACCACAAACGAACCTCATGGAAGCGGACTGAGACCCGCCCTCTCAGGGTTTGATTGACAGCATGAAACAGGCGCAACAGTCCGTTTTAACCGAACCAAAGAGGAAAGGTGTGAGTGCACCCTTTGACTTGTGCCTGTTGGGTAAATTTTGGGTTTCCTTGGAGACGTGTGATCAACAGCACACGACAGCACTGTTTATTATTTCTTACTCGAGAACACGTTGGCCTCTTTCTGTTCTAAACAGAACGTTCACCCAGCGGCAGTGATTGCTTCATTATTCTACATATCTGAAGTAAAGGTAATCTAACTGTAGCTCTGAGTAATTCGAAGATATCACAGTGAGAGTGACGACAGATACTCAGTCTGAGATTTCAGATAGAAATATGTGTCCTACAAGAACTTTTCTAGTCCTGAAACACTCACAAAATAGATGAATTTGGATAAATCAGGCATCTGATTGCTGGCAGTATATTTTTCATGCATGCTCCAAAGTGTTTGAAACAGTGACTGCAGACTTTCAGCATACAATCTGAACATTTTCAACAGATAACCTACATTTTTTTTAGATTTTTTCTGACCTGTTTGGGAGCTCTGGCCATTAAAAAACACCCTGAATTTGACCTTTGAAGCAGCTGTGACCTGTAAAGTTAATGTGAGCGCCTTTAAAAGAGGCGGGAGAGAGTGGAGAGATGAAACGAGGCAAATGTCACGGATGTTTCAGATCGTTCTGACGTTACAGATCAATCCTCCCTCTGACTGATAATGATCCGCTTCCAGTGATCCACATAAGGACCTGGGCAGGGCTGAATTAGCAGGTACAGAACCCGAGGATACACAAACCGGTACAAGTGGCATTAGCAGGAACATGTTACTTAGCTCCTGTTCTGCGTGCGTGCCCCGTCTCGTCCCGGTTCATTTTGTTCTGAAAAAACAGGATAAAATTGCTAAATTTACCCCCTTAAGTCTCTAATTATGTTCATGAAGGAACAAAACAAGATAGAATAAGAGCGAGAGAGACAACAAGGCTCGGCAGGTACAGTCCTAATCCTGTCTAATAGCAACGTTTCTGTTCCATCACGACTGCAGAATCCTTAGCCAGAGGAAAGAAAAGAGGGATCTGTGTGTGTGTGTGTGTGTGTGTGTGTGTGTGTGTGTGTGCGCGCGCGCGCGTGTGCGTGTGCATGCAGTAAGGAATACAGGTTTTTGCATGTGTGCAGGTAAGCACAAATGATGACCTGCTAAAAGGTGATGAAGTGATTTGATGAAACTACTCAACAAGAGTCGAAGTCAAAATTCGCTTCACCTCGAAACGCTGCATCATTTGTCTGTTTGTTGTTAGTGTTTATTTGTTCTGAACCGATGCCACAAACCGAAGCTGAAGCTGATTTTCTTACCTTAAAAATGCTGCTTACATTTATGCATGAATGATGTTGATCCAATGTGATTATATTTAGTAACATATCACTCTGAAATGGACCTTCACTCTTTGGTGGCAGTGCTTCTGGTTTGATTGTGAATGCAGAACTTGTCTTGAAGTATCTTTGCAGCAGTGGAAGAAGTACTCTTTTACCCTTTTAATAAAGTAAAAGTACAGAAATACTGGAACAAAACACGTGAGCGTGTTTGGACTCAGACTAACGAATGCATCACTGATTGTAACAGAGTGTTTTTACAGTTTTGTCTTGCAGTTGGATTGAAGTCCAGCACACACGTCTCACCTGTTAGCTTCTTGCTGTGTTTGGTTGTTTTTGTAGGTCTGTGTGTCTTCGGTGTCAGGGGAGATCTGGCACTTGGAAGGAGCTTAGCTCTCTAAATCTTAGTTTACTTTGACTCTGCCAGGAAAATCCACATTCTGCAGCACGTGTGGATTTGTGACATTAAAGCGTTTCACAACATTAACACAGTCTTAACTGGATTAGGGATTGGGAAATGGAGAAGGGGTACTGTTTACTATCTGCTTACGTGGAGTCCCGAAATGCATCTGGATTTAAAGTTCAGGACTACTTATGTCAACTGTTCTTTTACAGGATGTCAGTGTTGTTGTCAGTTTTTAACCCCTTAGCAACAAATCTTGTGTGCTTTATTTTACTGTTGACCTTTTTCCAAAACATGTGGTAGAGTTTTGGATTTTTCAAACGTATTATCCGACCCTTTAGACTCTGATTTTGAGACTCTGGAATCTACTTTACAGATGTTTTTAGCTAACTTCTGTTACTGTTGCGTTGTGATACTGCGTGACCTCATGACAGTAATGTGACTGTGACGCAGATAAACACAGATTTGATGTTAAATGTGATGGTTAAAGTCTCAAAAGTGTGATAATTGATTTTGAAATGCATGGAAAACATTCAAAAAGATGCAAAAACTTACTGCAAAATGCTAAAAAGTATACAAGAAGGACATTAAATTCCCTGGTGTGGTCCTTAAAGAAGAACAAAACTCTTGCTCTTTTACCATTAACACTGTTTTTAGTGAGTTTTTCATCTTATTCTTACTGGAACAGTTTCAAAAAAGTGGACATAAACGTGAACTGCGCCTCTGAGAAGCCTCTCTCCTGGTGTAAATGGATTCTGTCTGCAATCACAGACGGTTCATTTACATTTGCAGCCGTCGGCCATGTCAGCTGGCGGTGTGCAACGTCCGGTTTGGGTCCATCTTAGCCTCACAAATTTCCGCTGTCTGACCACGTTATAGATGACCTGCCTCCAGCTGGGTGGCCTCGTCCAGGGGAACACACACACAGAAATGCATGTGAGCTTGTGTACAAGTACACAAAGTGTGCTCGTGGCCGTGCTTGTGTGCTAATATACAGTCCATACAGCTCACACACACACACACACACACACACACAGCGTGGAATAAACAGAAGTAAACGAGGAACGCTGGAGCCCAAACACAGCTGGCGAGCCTCCTGCGGTGGATGTCAGGGTCACAGATGGACCAGAGAGGAAGACGAGGGAGAGGAAGGACATGATGGGGAGGGGAGGAAGAGAGAGGGAGGATTTGACGGAGAGAAAGGAGGAAAAGGGTCAAGTCGAAAAAAGAGAAGGACAAAGCGAAGACAAAATAATGTGCGATAAGGGGAGGACATTGAAAGAGGGAAGCGACTCTTCCTCGTCTTATCTCCACATTTTCTCTCCTGCCCTTTGCCTTTCTTTATTTGCATAAGCAGTCACAACCTCCCCTTCCCCTTCTTTTTTTCCCTTGAAGTCATTCCTCAACGTCAGGTTCAGGCTCAGGTGAAACGTAAAGAGGGTCTTCAGGGGCCAAGTCGCATTTCCCGATCCCAAAAACTGACAGCGGCTTCTCCTTTAAGTAATCAAGCTGGTCACTGGTTTGTTTTATGCAGTGACACTTTGACTGACAGGTGTTGGAGTAAACTCTGCGCTCCCATTGGTTGTTACCATGTGATGACATGCTGATTGACAGGCTGTGGATTTAACAGATTCCTGCACGGCGTGAAGGGTCAGTTTAAGGATCCAAGGGAGGCAAATCAGACGCTTCATCACTTCCTGTGTGCCAAAGTTATCCCTTTGAGGAACTCAAGAACTCTACCTGCTCTCCAGCTTGAGGAACCAGGGCTAAACATATCTCCTGAAGGACATTTCCAGGTGTCCATTATTGTTTTTTTTAATCTGTCTTTGGTCTAATTTGCCTGTGCTTCAGGGGCTTTCACTTCCTGGATTAGATCCTGAGTTTAATTTCCTGGTCCAGTAGTTCCTGAAGCTTTTAGGTCAGACGGGCTTTAAGTATATTTCCCAAACTGTACAGCTATAGCTTCAACACGTTTTATCAACTGGAGATAGAAAAGGCCAAATGCACACCCGTTCTACTTCTTTAACCTGCTAACACATAGTGAAAGTCTGCTTGTTTGACCTTGAAGCGAACCACCATCATGTTAGAAGTGAGGAATTCTATAACATACCACGCATGCAATGCTTTGTCTGTCATCTGTCCTGTCACATCATGCTCTATTGTACCTCAGAAAATGTATATCACACTCCAGGTAACCCTAGCCTGAACCTTTATCCGGATAACATCAGCAGAACCCATAGGAATGAACAGGCAAGTCCAGACGTCAGCCGCTGCCCATGAGCTGCCAATCTCACGTGTATGAAAAGCAGGAGGTTTAAGCAGACAGGCATTACAGATGGCTTTTAAAACTCCCAGTTAGACGTACGCTCATGAAAGTGTTTGGACAGTAAAGTATGAGCAAACAGCGAAGATTGATTGGGGAACATTAGGCAGAGCTCACGGACACATAGCTGGGTAATGCCGGGATGACAGAACGGGAGAAAGAATGAACGCACTGTTGAATTCAGGCAGCCGATCGGGAACGTGCCTGTTCCATCACGTTATGTCAGTTAATGATGCAAATTATGAGCAAGGTGCTTTTTGTTTGGAGTGCCATAACCTTTACAGGCACATGTCTAATCCTGTAGCATCTTTACATTCCTTTAACTTAATCTCCCCGGCCCTTACCTTCAGTGATCGTCAACTGGTGGCTCGCGGGCCGCATCCGACCCGCCGAAGCTTCCCATGCAGCCCCAACAAGCCAGAAGGTCTATAATTCGTAATTCACCTGGTCTACAGGATCAGATCAGTCTCCACCTCCATCCTTTCTACTCTGTAGACCCTCCATCAAACCCCTCAGCTTTCAGTTCCCTGCAGTTGACAGGAGCATTGGCCGGACTACACGAGGTGATGATTCAGCTTGTTGAGGCGTCACTTTGGTGGATTTTCAGTGGCCGACTGTTGCATTGAGTCTCAAACTGAGCTTGTTCCTTTGCTTCCTGGGATCCTGAAGAGGAGTTTTTGTTGAGATAAGGACTCATTCATTGGTTGTTGAACTGTGGGTTTTGTGCTGAGCACTGACTGCCTCCTTGGTGGAGGTCTGAGGGCATTTTCAAGGTCTGGCCCTTGGACACAAGTTCTTGAGGGCATGGACAATGACATATTTCATAATTAGATTATTAGGACTTGTTTGACTTGTTGGTTGATAGCAGTATTTTCACTGAATAGACGGTTGCCTTTGTCAGCCGCCGTTTCCAAGGCCAAGAACTTACATTTTATGTCATATTTTTGCACCTTTTGTGCTTTTTCGACATCATTTTGGCTCAAATGTCGTCACCTTAAAATTTCATGATTTACGCTCTGGGGACAATTTATATTCCCGCAATGTGACTAATACACACACACACACACACACACACACACACACACACACACACACACACAGGTTCTGTGTCAGTGGATGTAAAATGATGAGATGATCAAATAGTTCTCATATTGTTAACCAGGGTTTCAGCTCATTGTCCTCAAGTCTTTGTTCTCTATGGGAGAATGTAGCCCTGAGTGTGTGTGTGTGTGTGTGTGTGTGTGTGTGTGTGTGTGTGTGTGTGTGTGTGCACGCTCACTCTTGTACTTACATCTTTGTGAGGAAGCGCTGACATTTTGGCACCTTTCTAAAGGTCTGTTTTGGGGTTTAGACTTAAAGTGTCAGCCTTAGCGTTGCGTTCAGGGACCGGGGAATGTGCCGTGAAAGAGCGTCCTCACAAGTATAGAAACACACTGTGTGTCCTCATGCAGCATTTCCTGCGTCTACACGTCCAAATGCGCTCACGTGTCCCGCTCCATGCGTTTGTGTTTACCTCTCACGGCTCCTCATTGTGTGCATGCGGCCATGTTTTCGTCATCCTCCTGTGTTTGACACCACATCACACATCCCTCGGGCGCTGGCTTAGCATCTGTTTGCCCACATCATCCTCCACTCACTTTTAACCCTGGGTGTGGACATCTCCGCCCTGCTCAGGTAGAGGCTGGATTATGTCCCAGAGCCATGGTTCTCAGGGCCAATAGCGATCTGAAGCGGCCCGCTCTGATTGGAGAATACCTGAGGAAGTATTCATGCCTCGACAAAAGGAGGATAATAGGCCAAAGTAAAAAAGGGTAACATGATACGGAGGTCGGGAATTAAAAGAGCGTGAAGCTTCCAGCGTCGTCCTTCTTGTGTTCTTCTATGCTGGTTTTTCCTAATTTCCCGTCCGGGTCACTTCTCTCCTTTCTTGTTCTTTTTTTGGCTTAACTCTGTGCCGTTAATGTTCCAAATCACGTGTTTTGCTTCTATTTTTAGTGACTTCTTCTCCTTTGGCCTCTTTGCCAAAACTTTAATCTGCTCTCTCTTTTTGGCCTCCCTCCGTTTCTTTTACCCCTCTTCTATCGCTCCGTCCTTTCTCCCTCCTTTAGCCCAAATTTCACCGTTTCCCTGCTCACTTTCTCCCTCTCTTGCCCTCCTTCTGTCACTGTGATTAGAGGAGTTGAGGAGATCAGAGGGAAGAAAGCCGGACCGGCGCCATTGACCTTTCCCCTCCTTCTCTCTCTCTCTCTCTCTCTCTCCTCTCTGGGCCAAGCTCGTTTTCTCCTTGTTGTGTGTTTTCCTCTGTTTCCTCCTCCTCCTCCTGCGCCACGTTTTTTGTCTGCAGCTTTTCTGGTTGTCACTGACTCTGTTGTCTTGGCCAGGTGGCAGTCGTAGTAGTCGTAGTAGTAGTTGGCAGCAGTAATCCTCTGCCTCTCCTCCTCTTTTATACCGCTCACTGTTTGTTCACCAGTTTTCCTGCAGTATTGTAATTTAAAAGAAATAGGCTGATATTGGATATTAGTAAAAAAAATAAATAAATTAAAGCCGGTAGTATTAAAGCATCGTTCTTCCCTCCTTCCAGCACAGAGGCGATTTTGATTTCTGAGTTCTTTACGTGAACTTAAAACAAGCTTTACGCCTCTAGTTACAGTCGCTCTGTCTCTGCTGGATGTGTCAGCTGTTTGCTAACTTGTCCTCCATCTAAGGTAATAATATGTCACCGTGGAGCCGATGGAAATGATCTGTAATTGATCTGACTGTGTCACATACTCCACTCTTTCCCAGGCTCTTATGATATTAGACTGAGACCCAGGCCGGGCCCGGCTGACGATGCTTACAGGGGTCCTGGAGGGTCCTTGACCTCCATCATTGTGGATTTGAACGCTCACACACTGTGGTCACATGAACTAACACACACCCTGTCCTCTGAACCTCCATCACACCCCCGTCAACACCCTCGTGTCCCCCCTCCCCTCCTGTCCCCGTCTCCTCCACGTCTCTCCACCCCGCCAGCTCCCTTTCATCCACTAATCACGTTGAAATGCCGGTTGTGACCTTTGAGTTTGACCCCAAAGAGACCCCCAAACCACAAACTCATATCAGACATTCGCTCCCAGGAGCTGATCATTAACCATCTGTCCAATATTTAGATTCACGCTCAGTATTTAAGACGTAGAAACACACGGATGTGAGTGAGGAATATGAAACACTCCGCGCTCACCGTGTGGTCCATCACCTCCCAGCCAGAGTCCCAACACGTGAATAGATGGCATTTTAAGAGCTTGGTATATATGAGCTTATGCCACTCATATGTCAGCTTATAAAAGCTTATAAACTCTGAGAGCACTGCGTGATGTTTGCTAGATATCTCAGGAATGCCACCCTGGACACTTAAAGGTTAATCTGTAGCCCAGTTGGAGTTTATGAGCTACAAATGCTGCGTGGAGATGCTGAGGTCTGTTTACCGCGCACCAGACGCCGTGTTTGAGGAGTGAAAACTGGAGATTTTAACAAAGTTTATTCATGCAAACTGCTTTCTCCTCGCCAAAGATGACGCCTCTCACCCCTGGCTGCCCCGGCTTGGAAAACAAACGTCCCTCAAAGTCATGAAAGGCCTCATGTGGACTCCTGAAGGGTCTCCTCAGGGCTGCTGCTGGTATCGCTTTGAGTCTGGTTGTAGTTAAAGCTGGTTGGTCTCTGTTACTAATCAACAAGCGAAGAAGAAGAAGAAGAGCTGGAGGTGAACGATCACACACAGAGAGAGAAAGGCCCAAAGAGGGACGCGCGAAGGCTGTAAACACGACGCCAGCACGGCGCAAAACATTGTTTATAACCCGAAGAACGTGATCGTACTTGTTATCTTTGATGCATAATTAGATCTCCCCTTTTAAAACGCCGTGCACTCTTTCAATCAACACCCAGTTTCAGCTCGGACTGGATCTGATCCTTTCCTAAATCCACCTTAAACCCCTTTGCCTCTTTTGAACTGCTGTAAATCTGCCAACTTCTCACTGATGCGACTATCAGGACTCTTCGTAACCCCGTGACTCACGGAGGCGTCTCTGTGCTCCGCTGCCCTGTTTTCTGACTTTTTGTTTGGGCTTTTGCTTTTATTTGTGCAGGAATTTGAACAAAGACTCTTGACCTTTTGCAGCTATACTTCAGGCTCATGTAGTCGCTCACTGCTGTTGCATTTAGGGAGATTTAGACAGCACGCATATTCCCAAAGGGCCGTCTTTAATCTCTGCCTCTCTTTGTGTCCACAGGGTACCAAGTTCGACGAGCCGTGTGCAGGCCTGGACTGTAGCGGAGGATGCAGGTGCAACCCGGAGAAAGGCAGCAGGGTGAGTCACGTCTCTGCTCTTGTTCAGTAAAATCCACCTCCATGTTTCCAGCAGCTCAAAACGAGCACGTCATCGTTTGCACGTGCACAGTTTTATTCAGCAGAATCCAGAGAAGTAACGACCCGTTTGTCCAAACGAGCTCCTGATCCACAAAGACAAGGAGAAACGGTCCATTTTCCTGAAGGAATGACGACACTTTGACGTTTTCAAGCACAGATTTGGTCCCTTCAGGTCATTTCAGGGCAATTCTCAGCCCGAGCTGGTCATAAAAGTAATAATTCATCCTGCAGAAATGCTGTTTTTAGTGAACGCTGTGATGTTCTGTCGCACTGTAAAAGCAGAGACGTTTCCCTGGAGCATTAAGACGTCACGCAGACGTCGTTAAACTTAGATTTAGATCTTCTAAATCTAAATAAATCAGCGTAAAAAAGACAATTTTAATCTGTCGCCTTCATATTTTCACTATTCATTACAGCAGATTACCTGTAATCTGCTAATCTGCGACCTAAGATGTTGTCTGTTGGGTTAGCAGAATAAACAGAGATAATTTCCCTATTTGGCAACAATATAAGCCCAGAAAACCATGCTGAGTTCACGAGAAGCGCATTCATTTCGTTCGAGGCTCCAATTAAAACAACAGTTTTGGGCGTTTAATTTGCGGGAACGAGAAAATTACCTTCATTTTGTGGAGGAACGGTGACCTCGGAGCCCTGATTTTAATAACTTTCCATCACACAGCTACACATATTTTACACCCACATACATTATCCCAAAGTGATTTCTGTGCCGCTCTGTGTTATACATGTTTCGACAGTGCTTATAGACCACGCCGAGGTTTCTCCAGGCGGCGAATCGACGCCCACAAAAACAAAACAGTGTCTTTAGGCGAGGAACTCATTTTCTCGTCATTGCTACCATGAAATTAACATCAACTGTCATCCGTTAGCAATGACATCTAAACAAGTGTTGACAGAGTGGGAGCTGATTTGCTCATCGATGAATGAACGAATGCACACTCAGAAGAAGTATACGCGTCCTTGATTTAACCACGCTGGAAAATCCTCCACCACAAGTAAATCCTTACAAAACCTCACTGAAGTAAAAGTATCTAAGTATGGTAGTAAAAGTACTCATGTTGCAGTAAAATGCTCCCTAATAATCCTGATTAGTATTACAGCTGTAGATGTTTCAGCTTATTTGAACTGATTTATATCCTGTTGGCTGTGTTAATCCACAGCAATGCATCATTTTCTATAAGATCATCATATGTTTGCAGCATGGCCGTCCTGTGAGAACCACGTATCTCCAAAAAGCTCAAAAAAACAGGCTGTTTTCAGCTTTGTGACGATGCGTTTTCAGCTGATCCGAGAGGCTTTTTAAAGAGTTTATTGAGCTGAAGAAGGAGGAGAAGTTTCTCAAGACGTAAAGGAACACTTCATCCTTTAGTTTATCAGAAAAGGTGGAGATACAAGGTTTTCACTGAATAAAAAGTACAATATCTGCCTCTGAGATGTAGTGGAGTAGAAGCATAACTTTGTAAGGAAATGGAAATACTCAAGTACTTAGTTACATTCCACCGCAGTTTGCAGTATATCATTAAACTCTCTTATCTCAGTATATACAGATTCATATACACGGCCTCCACCTGCCAGCTGTGTTAACTTTAGCAGCGTCGAACAGTGCGGCTCCACTCTCTGATTTATGACTCACAGTGACAGTTAAGAGGACATGTTTGTGGGTGTTTTATACGTCAATGTAAAGCTGCTGCCTTCATAGAAATTCCTACACGTTCACAAGCCTCTGTAAATGTTCCAGCATCATCAGGTCGGAGGTGAGAGGCTGTAAATAAGTGGCCAGAAAGAGCCGGAGACACAGCTGAGTTTACTAAAATCAGAACAGAAATATGAAAACTGCAGAACAAACTATAGAAACTTAATGCAGAAACATGACTTAAGTGGCCTGAGAGACGAAACCCAGGGCAAAAACTGTGTCTCTCCTGGCAGTCTCTGCTGCCCACGAAGCTTAATATTTCTGTTCAGTGCTAAAAGTATAAGAATTAAAGGCGTACTGTATTAATACTTCTATCTCAGTGTGTAATTTCCTCTCAGGATGCTGTTTTTGCATCCACACAGACTCCCTGATCCTCTGATTGGTGGAGGTTAAACCTGCCGCGGGCCTTTTTTGCAGCCAGTATTCTAAATAAATACATATATAGATGGTAGACGGTCTTAAATGAAATGTTACACGCAGCCGTACAGAACAGTGTTTTTACTGAAATGAACTGGATTTGGAAAAGTCGTGTTCACCCCGTCACCAGTGGAAATGACACCCTTAAATGTGCTCATTTTTAGCTGAAAGGTGGGCTTTACAGCCGTCACCTTCACCTGAAAGGAAACAGGAAGTGCGCTAACGTTTCTATAGCTGACCAACGCCGCTCGTCTTGACACACATCTTCTCGAGGACTGTGTATGCGTGTGTGTGTCACCTCGGGCTAAAACCAGACTAACTGTAAGCTCCACAGTGTAGCTCGGTCTCTTTCAGCCTGTATCCAAACAACAATTACTGTCTGACACAGAAGCCTACACTTACTGCCTGCCTAGTGTACACCAGTTTGGGTAAATAACACAGTGACGACCTCCACATTACACCCAGGTACCTGTCGCTAAATGATACAGCTCAGGTAATACCACCTACCTCTGTACAGGCCTTCTGCGAGGCCTAAATGACACAGCTGCAGTGGCTGCATTACCTTCTTTACCTGTTATTGCTTGGAAACGTTTAAGCGGTAAGGTGCTTATTTGTCTCTTTTCAGTTTTACTTTTATACCTACAGGTCAGGGAGGTGTGTTCTCGATCATAGCTGTTAACAGCCCTGAGTCTCACAGGTAGAAAGTAGTTTAGGTCTGTGTTTGCCCGGGCTTGATCCTGGACGGCTTTCCTTCGTGACTACAGGTGTGTCACAGCGACAGATGCAAACACTCTGCTGGGCACTAAAATCTGTCATTCAAGTGTGATAATCAGAATAATACGTTCATGTAGTTCTTTATCGTGGTGCTCAAAGTGCTTCAGTGTAATGTTGGATTGAATCACAGATAGTTTTGAAAGGATTTCTCGACACGGATCAATCATCGTTTATGCTGCAGATAACGATTTTATTAATTATCCATTAATCTGACAGTCATCTTTTTGATTAATCGATGCATCGTTTTGTCTGAAAAATGTCAGAAAATAGGGGGGAGAAAAGCCCCCAGAGCCAAAAGTGATGCACGACCAGCAGTCTTAAAACCCTAAAATTTTAAATGGAGTTTGGTGTAAAACAGAGAAAAGCAGCACATGCCCATATTTTAGAAGATGTCAACTTGTTTCTGTCAATCAACTGTTCCACCCAAAACATTATGGACTTTATTCAACCACAGGTCCATTTCCTGTCAGGTTTCAGATATCATTGATTAAACTGATCTTATCATTAGGAATTATTGTTATATATAGAAATACTGTGATTGGCCGTATCATCCCTCCTGGTTTTCTGTCATTCTTTTATACTTTTGGACGGTACGATTGTGGAACAGGTGTCAAATTGTATCCTATGTGGTTTAAAAAAGGCTTAAATTTAAGTTGGTGGATCCTGCTGAAACCCTTTTAGTCTCATCTTTGCTTTTTTCTGAAGTTTAGAGATAATTTTACCTCTAAAACGAGATGTTTAGAGGGAAAATCCCTCTTTAGTGGATGAAAGCTGTGACAAGGGATCAAAAGGAGATGCTGCTTTGTGTTATAGAAGAGGAAACCAGTGACCTAATCAACCAACTGCTGAAATTTAGCAGTTGTACGTCTGACATTAGGGTCCATGTTCCCCGATAAAGATAATTTAGATCGTTTCTGAACATTTTTCCTTCCATTTCAGAGTCAGTGAAAGTTGGGCTGTCATGCATCTGCAGCTTTGTTCCCTTAAAGACTGCTATAACATATAATTTACCGTCTACACACATACAGACCCCATATTATGGCATCAGCGCAACTCCTTAACCCCTGAGATAAAAGATATGAAGCTATCAGAGCAGACGTTCCTTCGGCGCGCAGAATATTCTGCTGCCATTGTCTCTCGCTGTGTTTGCTTTGGACCAGAGTCAATCGCTCGTCTCAGTGTCTCCGAAGTGACTTCAGAGGATGTTCATCATCAAAGAGCGCGTGGGATTAAATTATGTTTGTTGTGTATATCATGCAGGAGCCGTGGCTGCAAGAAACTTTGGCACCTTTTGCTGAAGAAATAACAAAACGAGTAATGAGATGAATCAGACACAGCTGAGGCTTGACGGCGTGTGACTGACGGAGTGTAAATGTTGTCAGGTGGGATTCTGTTGATCCCTGAGGGGGGAACTTTTTGTGCAAACGATAGGGATTATCTGGAGTTCATCTCTTAAAGAAATCAATCAGAGGCATTGATAGCCACAGAAAGTATGTGCTGCAGAGAGACACTTTCTGTCTCTGCACAAGAAGAAGAAACTGAAGCAAATGCAAAATAAACCTCGTTTATAATGTGCACAGATCACATTTGAGATCACATAGTTTTTAGATTATTAAACAACAAATCCAGATTAAATGTTTTACATTTTGGGAAATATTCGCTGATGACAGCAGCCCATTAGCTTAGCATAAAGACTGGAAATGGGTGGAAACAGCTAGCCTGGCTCGGTCTAAAGGTATGAAAATCTGCCTAAAATCTACATCTAAAGCTCAGGATTAACACTTAACATTTCATTAAATCTGTACAATCTGTGCTGTTTCTCTCCAGTCTTTATGCTAATCTAAGCTAAGACAAGCGAGCCAGCTGCTGGCTGTAGCTTCATATTCACCGTACCGTATCTCATCTAATCATGGAGCCAATAACAATATTCCCCATGTTTTTCATTCTCATCACTCATTTTAGAGGCCGTCAGGTTCAATGAATGTGCAGATTGTCACTAACAAACGGAGGCTTGGAAAAAGCCTCCAACCTTAACAAGCGAACAAAAAAATCTCCATATTTCCATTGTCAGCGTGGCCTGCAGAGATGCTCCGGCATGCGCTGGCACACCAACAGGTCTGGAGGGCACAGCTCACACTGGAACATTGTTATTACTGACGGAGGAGGAGGAGGGCAGGACTGACATGTCAGGACTTAAAGATATCAACTGTAGATGTTTCCTCCAGCCAATAAACGTGGCATGAAAACAAACATCCGGTAATGATGGGAGGAACAAACGCACCTCTTGTCAACTTTGTGCACTTTAAAGAGGATGAAGGAGGTTTTAATCACTGTGTCGGATAGACAGAGGTTGATCCGCCTCTTAAATCCATCGCTGAGACCCCCGAGTGATGCGGCGTCTGACCCCAACGCAAACACAGCGCACACACGATCCAGACGCCGCGCGTTGGTTTTTGTTATTAATGGCCTGAGGGGCTTCGGTTTCACTTAAAGTCCTGAGAAGATACAGACGCGAGTGTTTAAAGGCTTGTGTTCAGGTTTTAGCCTCCTGGCTTTAATATCTCTGTCATACTGGACCCATTAGGTCCAACAACATCCGCTCCCATTGGGTAAACCCCGGGGGTCAAAGGGCAGGATGCTGTGTGTGTGTGTGTGTGTGTGTGTGTGTGTGTGTGTGTGTGTGTGTGTGTGTTTGGTCAACGCTGCAGAGCTTTTCAAGTAGCAGAGGGGGTCAGGAAGGATGTGATTTCCTTCATTTTGTCAGACCTCCTTCTGTGTCAATCAGAAACACAGAGACAGAGAGGACTGACGCTCTCGGCCAATCAGAGGGTTTCTAACATCAGCGCATGAATTAAAGTCAGTGTTAGTCCACCAAGCGGACCCCTAACGTTCAACACACCTGAGGCATGATCAGGTAATCAGCCTCTGTGATTGGCTGAGCGATGGAAGGCTCCCAGACAGCAAAGGAGAGGCGGGAATAAAGGATGAATAGAGAGGAAGAGAGAGAGAGAGAGAGAGAGAGAGAGAGAGAGTGCAGCAGCCGTCCAGTTAAAACACCATGAGGGTAAAGTGATAGTGGATGTGTGTCTCGGTGGGATGGGAAGATAAGAAAACGAGGGATGAAGCCCCCTCCGCCCGGCCCCTCGATGAAAGGCCGCGTCTCTCCATCCCTGAATTCCTTTACTTTAATCCTGAAGCAGGTAGAGAGGAAAAAAGAGGGAGGAAGACAGGTCGGCGGAGATCCTTTTATGTCAAAGCAGACGAGAGAGAGACGGGACGAGAGGACTGACCGGAGGACAGCAGGAGGGAACGGCGTGGACGA